>NW_026946899.1:300000-600000 GCF_910591565.1 Cydia splendana
GTATCGGCTTATCAGGCATACTTTATCAACTTGATGATAATGGGGAAATGAGAGTTCTTGGGTTTCATAGTAAATCTCTAAGAGGGGCTCAATTAAATTATTCGACGACTGAAAAAGAATTTTATGCCGTTATTAACTGTTTAGAAAAGTTCGAAACTTATTTGAGAGGTTCAAAGGTTATTATTCAAACGGATCATAAGGCTTTACTATTTGTCAAAAACTGGAAATTATATAATGCGCGAGTAATACGTTGGATCAATTACTTAGAGCAGTTTAAATATGAAATTGAACACATAAAAGGCAAAGATAATATAGGAGCGGATGTGTTATCTAGATACCCACCTCAAACTGATCTTTTGCAGGAAGATAAAGTACGGCTGCCCGAGATTCTTTATACTGAAACAGAAATAAATAAAGAATTGATAAGTAAATTAAAAAAGGTTAAAGAATTACAAAAACAAGATCCCGAAATTGACGAAATAATTCAAGGTCTAGAAAATGGTGATATTAGTGATAGAATCGGTCGAATAATTCAAAGATGCTCATTACAGGATGGTGTATTGTACTTCACACCCGATAATAGTCCAAATAAAGTTATATTTTTGCCAAGAATGTTAGTATCGGATATAATAAAACAAATACACTTAGAAATGGGTCATCAAGGGGCTTACAAGGTCATAAAATACATAAAAGATAGATTTTATTGGAGGGGTATTACGCAAGATGTTAAAAAACTAATAAGAACTTGTCATACTTGTCAAATGGTGAAAAATGATAATATCAAACACGTAGGACCGTGTAAGTCAATAGTGAATAATGATATCGGAGATTTAGTCATGTCGGATCTTTATGGGCCTTTACCGTCAGGACAGTTCGGAATGAGCTATATTTTGGTAGTTCAAGATTCATTTAGTAAATTCATCAAACTATTTGCGTTACGGAAGGCTACAGCGTTATCTGTGGTAGTTAGTATGAAAAAATTCTTTAAAATCATTCAACCAAAAGCAATTTTAACAGATAATGGTTCGCAGTTTATTAGTGATCAATGGAGGCGTTTTATGAAAGAAAAGGGGGTCAAAACTATATATACAACAGTTAGAAATCCTCGTCCAAATACTACAGAACGCGTGAATAGACAACTTGGAGTATTATTCAGGACTTACTGTGAAAAACGACATCAAAGTTGGGTGAAAATATTACCAAAGATAGAAACTCTATATAACAATACGTTTCATGATAGTACAGGGTTCACTCCATGTGAAATAATGTATGGTCAGCCTACGCAATTAACATTTGATAAGGAAATTATTAGTCATATAAAGAAAAACATAGCGGACATTAGGCAAAAGGTTAGAGAAAATTTAAAGAAAGCAGCTGAGATAAGGCAGGCAAAGTTTAATCAAAATTATAGACTGATTCAATTTCAAATAGGGGATTGGGTTAAAATAAAAAAGTTAAATAAATCAAATGCTCAGCAAAAGATAACAAAAAAGTTCGAAGCAATTTATGAGGGACCTTATGTAATTGCAGCAATTCCCTATCCAAACGTATATATTTTAGTAGATCCATATACAAATATATACCGAGGTAACTACAATACAATACATTTGTCAAGATATTATAAAGGCGAATTGAGTAAAAATAGCTGATCCGGTGAACGTTGATTAAAATGTAATGTTTAACTGACATTTGTTAATGACTGTATTTTTATTGTTATGTTAATTAGATAAACAGAACTAATTGTTATGTTTTAATGTTGATAAAAAGGTTTGACTAGAAAATAACTGTTAAAAAATATTAAAAAGTAAAAAAAAAATAGGTTAAATATTATAAGGATAGATGTATTAGACATTGAGTAATATTTTTGAATTTTTCTAATATATAACATAGAGATTAATGACGTGTTTAAATGTACTTACCAAGTTTAGAATAGTAGCACGGAAGTTCTATTAAGGCGAGTCGAGTGCGAAGGCGCTGAATGTTGTATTGTAGCTGAAATCATTAAGAATTTTATTTTTAATTATGAAAAAAAAAAATGTATACATAAGCATTATTGTTATAAAGTTTTTTAATAAAAAAAATGTCTAATTAGAATAAATAATTTTTGGAACTACGTAATATTGTTATAAAGATTTTTAATAGCTATTAAGAAAAAAAACAAAGTGTCAAATTAGAATAAAGAATTTTTAGAAATAAAGAAAAAAAAATTGTAAAAATAAGTAGGTAGGTTAGAATAGGGTCTTCCATCCACATCCGGCATAACAGTAGTCCGTATGTGTGAAAGTAACACTATTCACATATACAAGTCGCTTCATTCATATACACGTAGAATAGGCAACTAATTTTGGTTTTGATTTTGTAATAACTTTGATTTTGTGTAATGGTAATTATCATAAAAAAGAAATATGTTAATTTACAATAACCCTTTAAGCATGCATATTAAAGGGTTGGGCTACCTAATGTTACCCGAAGGCACAAATAGCGGTAGTGGATTTTCACAAAAAAAAAAAAATATTTTTCATTATTATTATAAAAAAAAAATAATTAATTAAAATATATAATCAAAATATCTTTTAAATAAAAGAGAGATGAAAAGTAAATATCTTGAATTCATTAAATCATTTTGAAAAATATATTAATTATAAATAGTATCGTTTTTGGTATGTTAATAATAAGTAAGCATTTTAATTACCTTAAAATAAAATGAAGGAACAGCATTCAGCGACACTCGGTCTTTTGTCATGTGGAACATCTGGAAAACGGGAAGTACTCAGTTTAGACAGAGAACATAGATGTTTTGTAATTATTTTGGTAGACATAAATTTCAGTAGATGAAAATTATCAATAACATATTAAATAAGACATACATTTATATTACTTTTAATAAAAAAAAAAGTTGTTGTAAAAAAAAATTCATTAGAAAATAATTACAGTAAATGTTTGATTATTGCGATATAGTTCATTATAATTATTTTATTTAAATAAAATTGAAAAATGTTAGGTTAGGTAAAGCAAACTTACTTAGAAAATGTTGTCTCATAATTAGGAAGACTAATTACATATAATCATCTTACACGAACGCCTTACGTATCCTGAAATCATATTATGTAAAAATTTAAAAATCTTAAAATCAAAACAATAGTTCTAAAAATAGCTGAAAGACATCGTGAGACGCATTCAGCCACTTATAAAAGATCGGGAAAAAAAAGGTTAGCAGGTACTCCTTTAACTGTGTGTGACGACGCTTTCTTATCGTGTTAGTGTAAACAAAGTTTTTAAACGAGAAAAATAATATGGTGTAAACTAATGAGTTCAATTTACCAATCATATATATATGTTATGGGTAATTAAAATGGCAGTAGGATAATATAACATATTAAATATAAATTAGCATTACGTAATATATACTATGTACTGAAAGAACTGACCGTGTTCTACCAAGTTGACATTCCTAGAAAAACATTGTTCTTTAGATTAAAACAAAAATGTATGATAGTAGAAAGAACCGAGTATTACTTACATAAAATGTTGAATCAAATAGGATCACCCACGTCGTCTAACAGTCCGGACTCATTTACGAGGGCCTGAAAAATAATAATCAAATAAACATTATTAAGTTTCTATGGAATCTGAAAGTAAAATAAATGTACTTCAAATTAAAACAACTTACGTTGAAATCCAGCGGAGGTTCTTCGTTTTCAACTACTTGCTCCGGGATATCAAAAAGTATATTTTGCAAACTTGGTGAAGGCTGTAAAATAAATAAACAGTTATGCAATAAGCATGTTTATACATCAATAACATTATTGATTTGTTAATCATACTTACTTCAATAGCAATAACAGCGTGGTGTGGAGACCCCGGAGCTGCTTGAATTATTTGTATAACGTATCTGAATCGTTGTCCGTTGGCGACTAGTTTTTCCTATAACAAAAAAAAAATGTTTTTGTTTTAGCGTTAAACAGTATTGTAATAAAAATTAACAGATTATTAAAATAAAATATTTCTCAAAATATACATAAAATATAATAATGATGTAAATAGTTATATAATTATTTAATATAAATATAATTAAATAAATGTATACAAACAAAATTATATACCCTTAATCTGCGGAGACGGTCCTTGAAATTCCTGATTTTCTTGTTAAGCATTTTAAAATTATAGTGAGGTTCGTCTTTCATACACAGTATTAAAAGATCTAGACGGGCAAGTTCGGTTAGAAATTCATCACCATGATATAAATTATTGATGTCCCAAATTATTGGGAATTGCAATATTTTGTAGTCAATTTCTTTAAGTCGCATTTTTGAATAGTGTACACTTCACAAACACAAGCTAGTACTTCAAATGAGGGTTTTTCGTTGCGTATAACGAGTTGACAATTTGTAAACTATGGTGTATGCCAGGGGGCGCCACTGTGGACGCCATAGACAAAGTAAGGGAAGTACTTATAGTATTCACTGATGTTGCTAGCAATCAAATTAATTGTAATAAAATCATTTAAAATATTTTAAACTTGGATTTAAGTAAATATCAATATTCACTGTCATAAAAACATGTTGAAGTCATAAAATTTAGAAAGTTGGATTTGAAGTCATCGGTCGTATAAACAAAGAACCGTTTAAAACAATAGAATTACACAGAAGGGTCATATTGAATGCACATGTTGGAGTTTGTAACAAAAAATCAGTTAACGGCTCGAAGGGATCTTTACCTGCTGTTGAAATGCGTGGTGTTTTGAGTACAAAGTTAGAGATAAAGTTTTATTTAATTAATTTAGATAGTAAAAATACACAAGTATCGAATAAATATATCATGAATAGTGATTTAGATTGAATACTGATTATTCAGCAAAGGTGGTTGACTAGGTAGAATGCCGAATAGTTGCAAATATTTTTGGCATGTCTAGTATTTATAGTGTAAATGTACAAAGAATTAACATGTTTAGAAATAGGTTATATAAAATATTAATACAATGGTATTTTTGAATATTAAATAAATACTTTAACATAAAATTTGTTACATTATCATCAAATATAATAACTATTTATTAAAAACATGAAATTCAATATTTATCTTACTCTGCATATCAAGAGAACAAACATATATTTGGGGTTAATACTTTAAAAATAATACTATATAATAAATAGTTCACGCGAGAGTTAGCGATAAAATAATACATGTGGTATATACATAATGCAGAAACATTGGCATAAATATACAAAATTAACGAGTTCAGTTGTATACATAAATGATTAGATAAAATATAGAAATAAAAAGTAAGAAATACATTCAAACTTACCAATTATTCAACAACAAAATTCACTATAGCACTACACTTCACAATAACACCCAATTGCACTACATCGGGTAAAATTCAAAACTGTTCAATGACAACGGACAGATAGACGCGCGATGCATCTCTCCATTATCATTTTCGAGGCGCATCTTTGCGGGGTTGCCACAATAAAATAATGAGTTATCGTATTGCCATAGTAAGATGTAATAACGCAACGTTAACTAACATGGTATTAACGTTATTTCAACTGAATTTGTTTACCTTTAATATAAATAGTTTTGCAAATACAATTTTTTGGTATTGATTATAATAAATAGGAGGGAGCTTGGGGTTATGTCAGAAATATTGTTTTTTCATAAAAAAAAATTAAGTTTCATTTGATGCATTTTATTTTGATTGCAAATCATTGACGTTGGCTATCTGTGGAAATAGCCTAGTAAGAATTGAATGAACTGGCAATTGAAAGGCAATGAAAGATTATTAACTTATTTAATTATAACAATAGATTGATGGATATCTGGAGATTTTGCAAGAAGTGTGTGAAATTTTGTATTTTTGTATGAATGATTTTTACGGTTAGGCAAATGTCAGATTGCAATCAACCTGGATTTGTTGGTATTTTGTTGCGAATAATACACAAAATAGTCAACAAATTCTTATCAGTAGGCTAAAATCGTATGACGATTCGACCCATTTCAAAGGGTAGTTTATGTTGACTATACACTCCACAAGAAGCTAAGCCCATGACTAATTACACACCTCATCGTGAATAAGATCTTTGATATCAAAACACGATGATGACATGTCAACGAACATGCATTATCACATTATTATATGCGAAGGAGTTATTGGTGCATTATTTTTAAATATATTTTATAGAGCTTTTTGAGATATGGTTTTATATAAAAAATGGATTTATCTTATTATTTATTAAATATAAAGATGTATTAAAATGTCTACAAGTAAGACTTATTTTCATATGTTATAATGGTGAAGTGTTTATAGTACTGTAGGTAGTTATAAAATATTTTTTTTTATATTATTATTTTTTATTTTCATGTATAAATATTTTTATTAGGATCTATTTACAAACATTACATAGTAGTTTTGATTTAAACCTATGTTATGTTTGTGAAGGTAATATTTTGATACAAGTATCAGGATATTATCATGGTATTTTAGGTTTCTTTAACACTTTATTGTTAATATGGGAGTAAGTTTGAAGTCAAATATCTTGTTCATGTATGTGACATTTTCCAAGAAAACTTGATTGGGAGGGATGATTTGGTAATGGAATTCGGATTGGATTTTGATTAATGGAGAATGAGTATCCCAGTACTTATACCAAATGTTTTTTCTACTTTGTGAAGGGAGGTTTTATTGATTCATTTATTAACCGGACAATGTGGTTAAGTCGCCGGATAGAAAGATCCATAGACTAGGATGAAACCATAAAATCGAGCTACTAGAGTTTATTGGATTCACGACCCAATACCCTAGACTGGTAGGGAAATCGTGACGAAAAGATAATCATAATACATTATTAAAATTCAATGATCTGAGTTTTATATCTAATCAATCACAATCAATGAGTATTGGTTTAAACACACATCATACACCACACGTTTAGTATACAAGGGGGAAAAAAGGGGATAATACCAACAAATTAAGGATATAATTTTCATTTTTATTCGAATAGGGTCCGAGAATTCTACATGTATGTGTATGCACATACATTGCAAATTCTCGAGGGGGCGATTGTAACTAGACGCACTAGCTGATCTAGTTAACATAAATAATGATTGACACAGCTGATCAATCGATAATATTTTCATAAACTTTAAAACCTCAATTATTATGTACAAATGTTAATTAAAATAAATACATGTAAGTAACTATAATGTATGCATTCAGTAAATTAATTTTAAATAAAAACAAAACATTCTCACGAGAAATCCGAAACAACAAACAAAAAACTTAACAGAGTCAAGTTTCGTAGTGGGCCATTAATCAGAAAAAGTGATTCGCTGAAACCAAAGAGAATGGAATGTGTATAGAGAATTACTGTCGGTGAATTTTGTAGTCGCGAAGGTTATGCTGCCATCTGTTGACGCAGTATTGAAACTAAAGATGAAAATGTATAAAAATATCCATAAAACTTATATATTTACATATAGACATAAATGATTTTTATTAATTTTGGATCGTCATGTGCTTTGATCCGTGTTTTTTTACATTGATGTGAGTTAGAATTGTTTAATATCAAGGGAGTGGCGCCATCTGTTAGAGAGTAACTTTGTCTTGATTTCCGAAGCAAGGGGTTTCTTTTGACTTTGCTTGTCTTATGGGAATCACATCTCTTTGCTAAAACTACTCAAGATTGGTACTCGAGTTTAAAGGAAATAAATAACAAAGATCTTATATTGAAGTGCGCCTAACGCGTCAAATGCGTCAAACGCGTTTCGTTAATGTCTTTTATGGTTATAAATACCCCCACGCCAAGCTGGGAACTGGTAATTCTATTTTTGTCCGTCGGATTGTCACGATCTCTGGCTCGCCCGTAGACGTTAAAACAAAGGTGTTATTTTGACGATTGGATGTTTGACTTTACGTAGCTACTATGCTGCTTTTTGTCAGACTGTTCAATTGTTAGTTCAGTGTAAATACTTACGTGTGTTTTGGTGTTTTTTGTGTTTTAGAGCCAGATTAGTGTCTGATTGCACGGTCAATCAACCGGAAACGCCTAACCTAGCGGTGATAAACAGGCTTTTCCGGGAATCCAGTAGAGTGTTAGGTCCAGGTCGCGAGAGGGGCCTGGCGTCAACCTTTTTACCTACACAGGTGACGATTATACCTCTTACGTTCTCTTCAAGGTCTGACAGAGGGATGTGAGGATCTCACGTGTGGATCATTAGGAGTAATCTTTACTCACTGAAATCTGTTGGTAATTGAAGAAGCGTGGTCTTGTTATATATATTTATATATTCACATTTTATATTTGGAATAGGGCGCCTTATTCGTCAGTACCCTTGGCTACGGCCTACACTGCGGAGGGAGGCAATCACACAGACACTAGGGTTTGCAATACCTCGGTTTTGTCGGCCGAACGTTTACAGCTTAAATTAGGGTCCCTCTTACACACACTCCTCCCTGTAAAGATAGAGGTTCGCCTCTAGATTTACACATTAGAATAGGGACATTGGGGTAGAGTTAGGGTAGAGTCATTATTTGGGAGTTAGGGTTATTTATTATTTCTTTCTTTATTATTATTTATTCTCTCACATATATTTTGGTTACACACAGTGTTAAAATCATTAGAGTGTTAACTGTTTTAAAATACAGAATAAAATTAAAGTCTAGTTTCAGTAGCATATGGATGGGTTACTGAGGCTCGTACATTAGATATGATTTAAAGGTAATACATTATTATATTGGGTGAGATAGGGGAACAAAGTTATTTGAGGACATACTAAATAATTTTGTTATAGGGAGCTAGTGACAGGCGAAGCAGTTCACTAGTGACAATTTGAGCTTTTCTATATCGGGGTAACTAAGGGTATTAAATCATGTTTAATAGACGATTGCTTCAGTATTCCATACATTTATAGTAAGAATATCCAGATGAGTTTCTTGGCGTTTCTTCTTGTCTGAAAATAGGTTCCGAAACGCAGATAAAAGTAAATATTACATAGTGCTTAGGAATACCTATTAAAAACAAAACAAAATAAAATAGGTATTATTTAGTTTAGAGACCCGTCTTCATCCGAGGCGTGACAGTAGATAAAGTATGTTTGTACGTATTAATATTTGCATCATTTATATATAAATATTTTCCTTTAGCTAGCTAGGTTAGCGAATGGATATAAAAGGAAAATATAATCACAAACAACAAGGGCTTATACTACTGTTCATGGTAACTGGTCACGGTAGGGCTCGGTAGGAGATAAAATCAAAAAAATATAATTTATTATTTATTCTTCATATGATTTTGTTTTTCATACGATAGTGTTATAATATATAAATTACAGTAGTAATATTTACAATTACATAGGGTATTTTAGGGGTAATATTTTGAATCCAAATCTAATCAGTCTGCACATAAAAGACGATGGGTACTAAGGTTCACAATGTATTAATTTCACTAGACGATCACATGGCCAAATTAAACTATTTTTCTTAATTTATAATCAATTCTGGTTGAGTTCTATTAAAGTAGAATAGTTAGTAGAGGGTTAAGGTACATTTTTTGGTGCCGTAGTGACCAGGATTATATATATAAATAGTTTGTTTCATAAAGTAGCCTCTTTGGCTACACCACTAACCCATATCTTTAACCTATGTATAGGAACCGGTGTCTTTCCGGAAATACTTAAAAAAGCACTGATACAGCCTATCCATAAGTCTGGAAGCCGAAAACTTGTGAATAACTACCGTCCAATCTCAATACTTTCTTCACTGTCTAAGATATTGGAAAAAATCATGAATAAGCGTCTTAAAAACTTCCTAGAACACAATCAATTATTGTCCGACAGACAATATGGCTTTCGGAATTCGAGATCCACAAACGACGCCGTTCACGACCTCACTAACCACATAGTGGAAGAATTGGACGCTAGTAAAAAGTGTGTAGCCATTTTTATCGACCTAGCTAAGGCTTTCGACACGGTGTCGATTCCTAGACTACTGTACAAGCTTGAATCAATAGGAGTACGAGGTCCCCAACTTCAGCTATTCCAGAGCTACTTGACAAACCGGAAACAATGTGTTAAGATAGGTGATCGCACAAGTAGTGAGCTGGTAATCGAATACGGGGTACCTCAAGGGAGTATTCTTGGCCCGACTCTCTTTTTGTTGTATGTTAATGATATGTGTAATATTGATCTACCTAACGGAAAAATAGTGGCTTTTGCAGATGACACGGCACTTGTTTTCTCAAGTCATTCATGGGAAGATACATTCCGCAAAGCACAGTCAGGCTTTGATAAAGTGAACTCTTGGCTCTTAAATAATTCGTTATCTCTCAATGTTGACAAAACAAAATACCTGGCTTTTTCTATAACGGCAAGTGGTGTCAAATGCCTTAATGACCATACTATTACCGCACATAATCACCAAATGGACATTGATCAGAAATGCAACTGTCCTACGCTCAGCCGAACTGATACTGTGAAGTACTTAGGCATAATATTAGATGATAGATTAAACTTTAAACCGCACATAGACGTCCTATCTGGCAGAGTACGAAAATTAATTTTCATTTTTAAACATCTACGACATGTTGCTGGCCCCAAAATTATAAAAATGCTCTATTTTGCCTTAGCACAATCATTGATAGGATACTGCATACTCACGTGGGGAGGTGCTGCCAAGAGCCACCTTATCAAACTGGAGCGTGCTCAAAGAGCCTTGTTAAAGGTAGCTTATTGTAAACCTTTTCGTTATTCCACCGTGGAACTGTATAAAACATGTGAGGTACTCACAGTCCGGCAACTATTTGTACTCCAAATAGTATTGAAGAAACACTCCGAATCCTTTTCTTCCACAGTTACTAATATCCACAGAACACATCGAGGTAGGCGAAAAAAAATGATTCCACGACATGCTATTTGTAGAACAGCATTTAGTAAGAGATTCTATTATTTTCTAGGTAGCTTCTTGTATAATAAGTTTAATTCGTTCCTAAACATTTATGGCCTTAATAAATACACCTGCAAACAGACATTGACAGAATATTTATTGAGCAAATCATACATAGACACTGAAATTCTTTTGCATCCTATGACATAACTATTACTGTTTCAATTTAGTGTACTTTAAAAAAGACGCGCACACACACACACACGCACGCACACACACATACACACACACACACACACACACACACACACACACACACACACATTTGCTATCTTTATAGTTAACTTCTAATATTTCCTCATTGTTATAGATTTTGCATAACTTTCTTAACAGTATGTAGCTAATTATAAATAATACTCGCCTGTACAATATACATGTAAAGTACATAGAGACAAATGGAAGGTAGCTGGTACTTATAGCACAGGTTTATACCTAATTTAAGTACCAACGAAAGATCTTAGACAGATATACCTATGTAACACAACTTATGAAATTATGTATGAATGTAACCTTTTGAGCTTAATTACTGCCTAATAACACTATGTTTGGTGTATAATTTAGGCATAACTTGTCGTTAGTTATTTATTTACCTTGATTCAAAGTACTTATATACAACTGCTAAAACAATCACTGGTTGTTATTGGAGTTATAAGTAGCATAAATAAAATAATAAACAGATGTAATTGAAAATAAAACTGTTCATTAAAGTCAATAATCCTATTTATTCACCTTATCATCAACAACTAATAAATATAAGTACTAAGAGTAATTATTCACTAAGAGATGATTGAATTAATTAATCCATCTAATTATCAAGTAAATACTTAATTATTATAATACATATTAATAGTTATCAACATAGTATCTACTTAACTTTCAATATTCCTTTGGCGACGATTAACTTAGTGCTGATGCTCAAAGCAGAATGACCCAAATGAATTTGGTCGGGCCTTTTTATGCCCATCGCTAGCCAGCCACTTGCACCTGGTTAATCATGCCACTTGTCATTCCAGAAATGACGTCACAATCGTGGTTTCTCGTGTACCTCGTCCATTTATCGAAATATGCAAAATAAAATGATTATAACATCTTTTCATTAAATTCCGTTATACATAATTACTAATTAGTAATAAATACATAATAAATCACTTAAAAGTAATGTACAAATCTTAGTAGTAAGTTAACTACTATTTTAAAGTTACCACTACCCCTGTTTCTCTTGTCAACCGTGGTTTCGTATCGTACCCACATAATAAAATAAATAAAATAAATAATAATAATAATAATAATAAAATATCTTTATTTCGAAGAACACAGGCTTCATAGTTGTTAGTAACACAGTGAAATGAAAACAAATAAATTAAACTTACAGCTAGAGGTTAGTATTAGGAATAAGTACATAATGAATTATCAATAAGGGCTAGTTGCCACCCCTTTAATTTGCCCAATCCAATATGCGAGAATTGGGCTATCATATTTGTCAGCAATGACATTCAGAATACTGTTGGGACTGCTTCTAACTCGACCTAGCAGAGATGCTATTTTCTTGCGCATGATTGCCGGAAAACCGTCTGTTCTAGCTTCGCAAAACATGCCAGATGCACTACATCTACTAGGTAAGCCCAACAGCATTCTGAATGTATTGTTGTACTGCACTTTTAATGCATTGTAGGCTCGTTTTGTATAGTTAACCCACAGGCCGCTTGAGTAAAAGGATTGGCAATATGCTCTAAAGAGCGTTACCTTGACATTACTGGAGCATCGAGCAAACCTGCGGGCCAACATATTTCCCCGAACTGCCAATGCCCTGCGTTCTCGTTCAATATCCTGGTCATCCTTGAGATCATTGGTGATAATATGACCAAGATATTTAAACTTGTCCACATATGCCAGAGTCATGCCATTAAGAATAACAGGCTGTGCGTGGTAAAGCTTGATTTTTCTTGCCTTAAAAACCATGACTTCACTTTTCTTAGTATTGTATTCGAGGCCATGGGATTTAGCAAACGTCTCGCAAATATTCAGCAACCTTGCGAGCGCGCCGACAGCCGGCGCCAGCAGCACCATATCATCTGCGTAACTGATGTTATTGGCAGACACGCCATCAATGTAACATCCCGCATGGATACTGCTGAGGCCCGCTATCAGTTCATTTACATAGAGGCTGAACAATTTGGGAGACGTTATTCCACCTTGCCTTACCCCACACTCCAGTCTGTATTCCCCCGACAGAGTATCAGCCCACCTCACCTGGTTGAGTTGATTGGCATACCAATATTTTAGCAACCCAACACACTCACTCGGCATGCCCGTTTTCCCCAGTTTCTGCCATAGTAAACTATAATCAACACGATCAAAGGCTTTTGATAGATCGAGGAAACAGGCATACACGGGAGTGTTTCTTGCGGTATAGTAACCGACAGTATGCTTCAGACTTAATATAGCACTTTCCGTAGACAACCCAGCCCGAAACCCGAACTGAGCGTCGTGGATACTAAGGTGCTTTTCTAAAAGCGAGTCTAGCATACTATCGAGTACCTTAGCCGCGATCGTGGCGAGCGAGATAGGCCGATAATTGGTTTTGTCTGAAAGGTCACCCGTCTTGTTCTTCACAATCGGAACAACTATGGTCCTCATTAGCGGCTCAGGTAGATAGGAGTGACAAAGGCAAAGATTGAAAAACAAGGCGAGCACTCTCGGTAAATGGGCTCCGGCATACTTAAAGTGTTCGATACTGAGGCCATCGTGACCAGGCGACTTTCCTCTCTGCATTTTAGGAATTATTGTTGCAACTGTTTTAGCATTGAATCTAGTGTTTCGCCTGGTCTCGACCCCCTCAGCACCGTCCACCTTCCCCTCAGCAGTTTGTGCTTCAAGCAAAGACTTAACAGAGAAGTGATCCCTAAAAAGCTCGGCTATTTCCTTGTGGTCACACCTATCTCCGACACTAGCAGGGAGGCCCGGCCCCACATTCAGACTGCGCGTTCCTTTCCAAAAGCTCTTAAAGTTCATGTCATTATGTGCCATAGCGAGAGCGTCCATCTTAAATACATACATAAATCACCAATTATAAACTTCACGTGAAGTTGTGTTTAAGTGTTTAAATAGTACAATATATAATCAACATTGGACCTCAAAGAGAAACAGGTCAGTTTCATACGTAACACAATTTGTACATAGGATAATAATATTCTAACACGGCCATACTGACTTGTACTTCGTTCCCGAAGTACACCTCATTATGGTCTGTTAGGTAAGTATTGTATGATCACTTGATATAATATGTAGTTATAAAAGTTAATTTCATATGAATGAAAGGTAAAAAAATATATTTTTATCGCGTTGTACGGCATGGCCATTTTTGTTATTGTCTTGTCTTGTCAAATGTCATTTTCAGCTACTGCCATAGACAGTAGACAAGATGGCGCCGGTCGCTGCTGCAAAGGCTGCGTTCAGCTTATGATAGGGCCGTGTCGTACGGCTGCGTTCGTGGCCCACAAATGGTCTCGCCGGAAGATCAGCGCTGGCTATCGGGTCAGTATTATGCTGAGGCGAGCCCATTTCGTGGTAAACTTTAACGCTTACCAACTTTATTAATATTTGTTGTTTTTAGTTATACTCTTGTATGTAATCTTAGTTTTAAGTTTATCACGAATAAAATGCTTGATTCTGAAAATGCTTGATTTTGATCATACAATTCGGATACCCATTAGGTACTATAGTTTGGCCAGGGACTGTCTCATCTCAAACATCATAGAAATAATCACATTTGTCTTCTTCTTACGCTGGTACTAGCAGCAAAAAAAAATTAAGCATGTTTTTTTTTCTCCTCACTTAAAAGTTGGATTTGCCAGTCTCTTTTTTTTTTGTAAACATGTTTTTCATGTACATTTCTTTTTTTTTTCAGTCATTTTTTTTTCAACCATGTATTTCCAACTTTATCTTAAGATGCATCATTTTAAATCTTTGTGTACGATATGATAGCTCCTTCTTAAATAGTCTACCACATCGACACTTGGCCAACAACATGGTGTGATATGATCGCTCCTTCTTCAATAGTCAACCAAGTCGATATATAGTTAACACCATGGTGTGATAGGCGCTCCTTCTTCAATAGTCAAGCATATCAACACCTCGACAAGATAGCTCCTTCTTAAATAGTTTACCAAGTCGATTACATAGTTAACTACACATGTGATATATGATATTGATCGCTCCTTCTTCAATAGTCAACCATATCATCACCATGACAAGATAGCTCCCGGTTGGGCAGTCTACCAAGTCGAAACTCAACCAACAATATGTGATATATGATTGCTCCTTCTTCAATAGTCAACCATATCATCACCATGACAAGATAGCTCCCGGTTGGGCAGTCTACCAAGTCGAAACTCAATCAAAAATATGTGATATATGATTGCTCCTTCTTCAATAGTCAACCATAGCATCACCATCATCGTCAGTCATATGACCAACCAACATAAATCACTTTTTTTTCTTTTTTTTTCTTTTTTTTTAATAGATAAATTATGTTAAGTATATAAAACTTCTTAGTCCCATAGCAAGCTCAACTAGCTTATGTTTTGGGCACTAGAAGACTATAGAGATGTATAAATATATTTATGCATAAGTATATATAATATGTTACATATTCATACTTATATACATGACGGAGGCACGGGCGACGGCAGTGGGCATAGTACCTCAATGTATTACTTCACAGCTAAATTAGTATGCTACCAGTGCATGAAATAAACATTCGAACTCGTTAACCATACTAGTGCCTACTAAAATATCTAGTCGTTATTGGGATGTATTTGGATTGCACTCAAATAAAAGGATCGCATTAAATCGTTCAAGTCTTTATTCAAGTCAAGCTAGGCCGGCTCCAACCGTACACCTCTGACCCGAGAAGATTTAGCCCTATTTGGGACCGGCAACAAACTCGGCGGGACAGATCTTTTCAAAACAACACTTCTTCTCTTTATTTTACAAAGGTAAGGTTCTAATCACACGTAAGAAATCAAAATAACACTTGGAATAAAACACTTAGCTAAATGGTTAAAGAACGTTGGATTCTATAAGCTTTCAGAATAATCCTTCAGGAACGTGGCGAGTGAGCACGAGGTTGGCTAACGAGTACGTCCGACTTCTAGCGCGGTCCGATCAAGACTCCCCACCAGCGGCGGAGCCTCGCTGCTCCAGTCCTCCCGCCTCAACGTCAAGTTGGTCAACCGGCTTGACCAGTCTACCAACATAACGACAAAAATGCCAACTCGTGCCTACCTTCATACACACACCCAAGAGAAACCTCTTGACGTTCCAAAGCCTTCTACCTGTCATCTTAGTTCAACAATACGCCAATAGACGGCGTTACTCTCTACGTTATGAATTTCGTTACAACTTCCAAACAGCAAACATCGCTAGTAGCCAAACATTGCTAATCAATTGTATACAGGCGTCTAAAATAATGAACTGTAACGCTGCAATACGTCCTTCTGGAGTCACGCCCCGACACGGCGGCTGCCCTAAGCAGAAAACAAGTAACTCGAAAATTTTCAAAAACGGTTTTTTTGGATTTTCGGAATCTACAATTTCAGGCGCATCTTTCACCAAAAAAATAATTGTAAAATAATGTGTAGTTTTCAAAATATTCATGTTTTTAAAATCCGAGTATCTTTTTTTGACCCTGAATTCTACGCTAAATTCAAGTATATGTCCCATTTCTACGCTAAAGACAAGTAACTAAACAGAGATACTTGTAATTCATATAGATGACCGAGATACTTGAGTTTAGCGTAGATGTTCGTAAGTGCGATTTAGTTTATTACAATGGTAAAACAAGTATCTCCCAACACAATCTGCGATTTAGGTTAGAAATTAGTTACATACTTATACAAAAGGTACCTTGTTTAAAAACATACATAGAAAACAAATTTTCTTAGCAATATTCCTATATTATTCCTGTCAAAGGTGAAGTCTGTGAAATTTAAGTTTAAAGAAAAAGTGTTGTTAAAACAATTAAAATTATCTGTATTGTCTACACTGTAGACTCTACAGTAATGAAAACAGAACACTAGAAGACGCCAAAAAAAAAAGAGAAAATCATAATTATGCCGTATCCGTGCCAAAGGTTTTGGAAAAAATTAGAAACAAACAACAACTGACTGTATTCAATTGACCAAAAGGGAAATATTTAATCCAGGCTAATGCCAAAATTTGAATTTTTATAAAGACACTTATTATGTGGTAAAGTGAATCATCTGAGGTCAATCTCGAGAAGTCTATTAGTAGAGTTCGACCAAGAAAAGTCTGCAGAGATGTTGAAAGCACACCAGTGCCAGTGTTATTTATATGTCATAATTTCATAGAAGTTTGACGTTTAAAATAACACCTGCACTGGTGTGCTCTCAACATCTACTCGTATGCAGACTTTTCTTGGTCTAACTCTACTAATAGACTTCTCGAGATTGAGCTTGTGCTGTCAAAATCTCTGCAGACTTTTCTTGGTTTAACTCTAGCCACTAAAGCGATCCACCAATTACATCAAAATTTCAGATCGATATGGTTTTATAAGAAATAGGTAAAACTGACTTGAAGGATTTAATTCGATTTTTACTTTGTTACAAGTTAAAGAGTAAATAAAGTAACTATGTACCTAAGTATGCATTTATCTATACACGTATGTATATATCGTCGCCTAGTACTCATAGTACAAACTTTGCTGAATTTGGGGCTAGGTCAACCAGTGTAAGATTGTCCCCAAATATAGATTTTTATGAACTCACCAGCTCTCACCATTCCATGCACCTGCCTCATTCCTATCAAACACGTCTGTCAAATAGGACTATAAAAAAATGCAAGTCGGACTCGCCCACCGAGCGTTCCTTACAAATTTAGTTATTGATTTTATTTATTTTTTACAAATTTATAGTTTTCAGATTATTCCCTGTACTTATAATGTAATACAATATTACTTGCCAAATTTCATAGTTCTAGGGCAACGGGACTTCTCGTTGACCTAGCTACCTACTACCCACCTACTTAGGTACCCTTTAAATTTTGAATCCCTTGAGAATGTCGAAATATACTTACGTATTTTGGCATAAACCACCGTATCTTTTTTTTACGTTAATGTAGATGTTTGATTTTTTCTACATCTTTAAGGGAATGTAGACCTGAGTATATGGTTTTAATTTCAACTCGATACCTCCACGCGTTTCCGAGATAAAGGATCTTGACAAACAAATGGACGGAGGACGGACGGACAACAAAGTGATCCTATAAGGGTTCCGTTTTTTCCTTATGAGGTATGGAACCCTAAAAAAGAAAAGTTCGGAAGCAGGATCCTGTAGGTACCACCCATCCACGAAGACAGAGGGTTTGTTGAAGGAATGGGTCATCGTATCACAAAATAATCTTTGAAAATAAATAAAATCGATGAAATAAGTACCAATAACCATGTGTCAGAAGGTACGAGGATGGCATCATCAATCACTAATTAAAATAAGTCTATTTTCCAATAGAAAAGAACTTTAAAATATATAAAAAATATATTTTTTTTTCAAGCGTTTTATCGCAAGGTCTTTAAATCGCGCTTAAAATGGTGCCAAGATCATGAAGATCAAATAAAGATGGACATTATTACCTCTCATCATTCAAAGAAGGATTTCCGCTCCTTTTGGAAGGCCACTAATAAATTGAAACCTTTGAGTGGTCACCCGGCTAGCGTTGAGGGCATTAGCGATCTAAAAGACATTGCTAACCTCTTTAAGGACCATTTCATTATAAAATCGACTTTAGGCCCAACGGAGTTGGGGGGGCTGGATAGTGAGACCGAGATTGAGAGTGTGGGTCCTAGCCTTACTGCCAAGGACATTGCCAAAATTATAAAATCAATGTCCGGAGGTAAATCCCCGGGATACGACGGTCTCTCTATTGAGCACCTCCAACATGCAGGTCCCCACTTACCGAGAGTGTTGGCAATGTTTTATACCTTGTGTATTAGGCATTCTTATCTGCCAGTTAACCTGATGCGGACGATCGTCGTACCTATTGTCAAAAACAGGACGGGAGACCTGGCAGATAGGAGTAACTACAGACCCATTTCGTTGGCAACAGTCACGGCCAAAATACTTGATAGTGTGCTTAATTCACAGTTAAATAACCATGTTAAACTGCATGATAACCAACTAGGTTTTCGACCACAGTTATCTACAGAGTCTGCGATTCTGTGTCTTAAGCACACTGTCAGTCACTGTTTGGCATAATAATGCCAAAAGTAAAACACCGGTGGTAGCCTGTTTCCTCGATCTGTCTAAGGCTTTTGACCTGGTTTCCTATGACATACTGTGGAAGAAGCTGGAAAATACCACTTTACCGCAGGAAACCATTCGAATATTTAAGTATTGGTATGGAAACCAGGTCAACAGCGTTAGATGGTCAGACGTGCTATCTGATGAGTACAGGTTGGAGTGCGGGGTGAGACAGGGGGGGTTGACCTCACCTACGCTCTTTAACCTGTATGTTAACGGACTAATCGAGGCGCTCAGTAGAACCCATGTCGGCTGTCATGTGGATGGAGTTTGTGTCAACAACATAAGTTATGCAGACGACATGGTGCTGCTGAGCGCGTCGGTGTGTGGGCTGCGCAAGTTGTTAAAAATCTGCGAAACGTATGTCTCAGATCATGGACTTAAATATAACGCAACCAAGAGCCAGTTCATGGTGTTTGAGTGCGGTCGCAAGAAGACAATGGAATTTCCTGCCATTTGCCTCAATGGTACCCCTATAGATAGAGTGGACCATTTTAAGTACTTAGGCCATGTGATCGCGACCGACCTCAAAGACGACCTGGACATGGAAAGGGAACGAAGGGCCCTGTCGGTCAGGGCGAATATGATCGCCCGCAGATTTGCAAGGTGCTCTAAAGAGGTGAAGGTCACTTTGTTTAAGGCGTTTTGCACTTCCCTCTACACCTGCAATCTGTGGGCGGAGTATACGCAACGGGCATATGGGGCCCTTAGGGTCCAGTACAATAATGCGTTCCGGGTGTTGATGGGACTGCCTCGTTTCTGTAGCGCATCAGGGATGTTCGCGGCGGCGCGCGTGGATTGTTTCTATACTACCATGCGTGCACGCGCAGCATCCCTGGTGCGCCGTGTGCGTGGCAGTCCCAACAGCCTCCTTCGCATGATAGCGGATAGGGTTGACTGTCCCTACTTGTTACACTGTGAGGGATTGCATTCGCCCATCAGTGTTGTTTTGTTTTAAAAATAGTGAATAGAATCAGGCGTTACTTTGCGGAAATCCATACTAATTAAAACCAAAATATTACTTTGCTAATCCGCGAAAAGATAACGTGCTAGTCAATCAGTGCTAACCCGTTATACTTACTTGCGTATTTTTACATGCAATTAATATTCCCACCCTCCCACCGCAAAAATAAATACGCAAATAAATATAACAAACCACCACCAAAAGAATAAACCTCGACACGTGTTTCGCCTCTCTACGAGGCATCCTCAGGAGTTGTTGACGGTCTGACGCCCGGCAACGGAATGACCTGTCTAGAATGGTCGGCCATATTTATACCTTGACCACTCCCCCTACCGTGCAAGTGTGAGTGAGATGGAAAAATCCGTAATAACGGCGATGACGCAACATTCAATTGTTCGTTAAGAATCATGCCCCTATTGTTGTACCTAATTATTTCCAGTTGTTCCAGAACACCCAAACGCAATCCCTTTTCGCAAACATGTAAAATATCAAAATAATTATTCTCAGATAAAGTGTGACCTGTATCTAATAAGTGCTTTGCAAAATTGGACTTCTCTGGATGGTTATGTCTATATGACGCAACATGCTCTTTATACCTAGTAGTGAAACTACGGCCCGTTTGCCCCACATACACTTTATTGCAATCGTCACAGGTAAGCTTATAAACTCCAGACTTTTTCCCATTCTCGATCTTATCTTTGCCATTGCAAAGCTTTGAGTGCAAAGTATTATTTGTCTTAAAGGCCACAGGAATGTCGTTAGACTTCAAAATTTTGTAAATTGCATCAGACAACTTGCCAACATAAGTTATGCTCGCTTTATATTTTTTAATCGGTTCAGAGGATCGTGCCGCATACAACATAGTGTTGACCATACTATTCCGCTTTTTCCTGATGATACCATCCACAACAGACTTATCGTAACCATTCGAAACTGCTAAGTGATAAATATTATTTAATTCAATCTGATAGTGTTCATCAGAAAGAGGCACAGTCAACATTCTATGCACATAACAATGAAAAGCAGCCAACTTATGCTGCCACGGATGCGTGGAAGAAGCCGGGATAACTGTATCGGTATGTGTAGGCTTACGGTAAATTTTGAACTGATGCCTGTTGTTTACTTTAGTGATTGTTAAATCTAGAAAATTCAATGAGTTGTCTTGCTCTAGTTCCTTTTTAAACTTAATTTTTGGATGCTTACAATTAATTTCAGCAATAAATGCATCCAGCAGGCCCATACTACCCGTCCAACAAATAATCAAATCATCCACGTATCTAAAATAGTATAATATATTATTGTTGCCCACAATATGCTGGTTCTCAAAATGGTCCATAAAAATATCAGCCATTAAAGGACTTAGTGGTGAACCCATAGCCAAACCATCACTTTGCAAATAATACTGTCCCCCAAATCTGAAATAATTTTGTTTCATACAAATCGCTGTTAGATCTATCAATTCATCTACTTCCCCTGGATGTAAACGTTGCCTTTCAAAAAGATCCTTAATAATCTCCAAAGTCTCTCCATATGGCACATTTGTAAACAAACTGTCTACATCCAATGAAAGAAGAACAGCATTATCTGGTATGTTAATGTCCTGGATCTTTTCTATTAACTGCAAGCTATTTTTCAAGCAATATTTCGGCTGGAACTGGGACTTGTCTCTTATAATGGAATTCAACCTTCTTGCCAGATTATAAGTTGGCGCACCCAAATATGAGACCACTGGACGAACTGGGATATTATCCTTATGAATTTTGGGAAGTCCATAAAGAATAGGAGCTCGTGGATTCATAGGCACAACCATACTCTTCTGATGTTCGGTTTCAAAAACAAACGAAGAATTCTTAACTGCTTGTCTAAGATCTTTCTGGAACCCTGGAGTTGGGTCTCTTTGCAATCTCGAAAATCCGTCACCTTGAATAAGGTCTAGTACTTTCTGATTATACTGTCCCTTCTCCATAATCACAATGCAGTTGCCTTTATCTGCCTTTGAAACCACCAAATCACTGTCTTGCACTTTCTGTTGTATAGATCTTAGCAGCAAAACATCAGAATCAACACACGCACTCTGTGCTGGACTAGTACTCTTGATAACATTAGCCACCATGGTCTTTGTATCTATATCACCACGGCCCCGCACTATTGCAACCTCAGAATCCACTGCCAAATTTTCTAATGTTCTATGAGTAATTTTTGTCTGGAAATTATACTTCAAACCTTTATCTAAAAGCCCAATTTCATTTTCTGAGAACTCCACATTAGTTAAATTCTTGACTCGAGGATGGAAAACATGGTGAGTTGTTACTTGCACATCCCTTCTCCTTAAAAATGAACCAGAACTCGACTCTGTTAACCTATGCAATTTGTTAAGCTGGGTAGTATACATCTGGTGTGCAAGTTCAGAAGCAAAGTATCTCGCCTTCTGGTCCAGAATATCGAATTCGAGATTATGCAACTTAAATGAAAGTTCTGAATATAACACCTTAAGATGCAATTTCAAATTATCCCTTACTGAAAACCAGTGGCGAGATTCTTCGTTCAACCATATTTTCTGAGCCCTATTAATAGCCAATTTAGCAGCCCTGGAAGTACTACTACAGCGGAAATGGATGTAATTAGGAACAACATTCAAACGCTTGCACTGTTGGTTAAACCAAACATTCTGGACAGCTGCACGATGTTGTTTGGTTAGTTTGACATAAAGTCGTGCCTGTTCGGCCACGCAAGCCGTTTTCAAATAGTGAATAGAATCAGGCGTTACTTTGCGGAAATCCATACTAATTAAAACCAAAATATTACTTTGCTAATCCGCGAAAAGATAACGTGCTAGTCAATCAGTGCTAACCCGTTATACTTACTTGCGTATTTTTACATGCAATTAATATTCCCACCCTCCCACCGCAAAAATAAATACGCAAATAAATATAACAAACCACCACCAAAAGAATAAACCTCGACACGTGTTTCGCCTCTCTACGAGGCATCCTCAGGAGTTGTTGACGGTCTGACGCCCGGCAACGGAATGACCTGTCTAGAATGGTCGGCCATATTTATACCTTGACCACTCCCCCTACCGTGCAAGTGTGAGTGAGATGGAAAAATCCGTAATAACGGCGATGACGCAACATTCAATTGTTCGTTAAGAATCATGCCCCTATTGTTGTACCTAATTATTTCCAGTTGTTCCAGAACACCCAAACGCAATCCCTTTTCGCAAACATGTAAAATATCAAAATAATTATTCTCAGATAAAGTGTGACCTGTATCTAATAAGTGCTTTGCAAAATTGGACTTCTCTGGATGGTCTGGAGTTTATAAGCTTACCTGTGACGATTGCAATAAAGTGTATGTGGGGCAAACGGGCCGTAGTTTCACTACTAGGTATAAAGAGCATGTTGCGTCATATAGACATAACCATCCAGAGAAGTCCAATTTTGCAAAGCACTTATTAGATACAGGTCACACTTTATCTGAGAATAATTATTTTGATATTTTACATGTTTGCGAAAAGGGATTGCGTTTGGGTGTTCTGGAACAACTGGAAATAATTAGGTACAACAATAGGGGCATGATTCTTAACGAACAATTGAATGTTGCGTCATCGCCGTTATTACGAATTTTTCCATCTCACTCACACTTGCACGGTAGGGGGAGTGGTCAAGGTATAAATATGGCCGACCATTCTAGACAGGTCATTCCGTTGCCGGGCGTCAGACCGTCAACAACTCCTGAGGATGCCTCGTAGAGAGGCGAAACACGTGTCGAGGTTTATTCTTTTGGTGGTGGTTTGTTATATTTATTTGCGTATTTATTTTTGCGGTGGGAGGGTGGGAATATTAATTGCATGTAAAAATACGCAAGTAAGTATAACGGGTTAGCACTGATTGACTAGCACGTTATCTTTTCGCGGATTAGCAAAGTAATATTTTGGTTTTAATTAGTATGGATTTCCGCAAAGTAACGCCTGATTCTATTCACTATTTGAAAACGGCTTGCGTGGCCGAACAGGCACGACTTTATGTCAAACTAACCAAACAACATCGTGCAGCTGTCCAGAATGTTTGGTTTAACCAACAGTGCAAGCGTTTGAATGTTGTTCCTAATTACATCCATTTCCGCTGTAGTAGTACTTCCAGGGCTGCTAAATTGGCTATTAATAGGGCTCAGAAAATATGGTTGAACGAAGAATCTCGCCACTGGTTTTCAGTAAGGGATAATTTGAAATTGCATCTTAAGGTGTTATATTCAGAACTTTCATTTAAGTTGCATAATCTCGAATTCGATATTCTGGACCAGAAGGCGAGATACTTTGCTTCTGAACTTGCACACCAGATGTATACTACCCAGCTTAACAAATTGCATAGGTTAACAGAGTCGAGTTCTGGTTCATTTTTAAGGAGAAGGGATGTGCAAGTAACAACTCACCATGTTTTCCATCCTCGAGTCAAGAATTTAACTAATGTGGAGTTCTCAGAAAATGAAATTGGGCTTTTAGATAAAGGTTTGAAGTATAATTTCCAGACAAAAATTACTCATAGAACATTAGAAAATTTGGCAGTGGATTCTGAGGTTGCAATAGTGCGGGGCCGTGGTGATATAGATACAAAGACCATGGTGGCTAATGTTATCAAGAGTACTAGTCCAGCACAGAGTGCGTGTGTTGATTCTGATGTTTTGCTGCTAAGATCTATACAACAGAAAGTGCAAGACAGTGATTTGGTGGTTTCAAAGGCAGATAAAGGCAACTGCATTGTGATTATGGAGAAGGGACAGTATAATCAGAAAGTACTAGACCTTATTCAAGGTGACGGATTTTCGAGATTGCAAAGAGACCCAACTCCAGGGTTCCAGAAAGATCTTAGACAAGCAGTTAAGAATTCTTCGTTTGTTTTTGAAACCGAACATCAGAAGAGTATGGTTGTGCCTATGAATCCACGAGCTCCTATTCTTTATGGACTTCCCAAAATTCATAAGGATAATATCCCAGTTCGTCCAGTGGTCTCATATTTGGGTGCGCCAACTTATAATCTGGCAAGAAGGTTGAATTCCATTATAAGAGACAAGTCCCAGTTCCAGCCGAAATATTGCTTGAAAAATAGCTTGCAGTTAATAGAAAAGATCCAGGACATTAACATACCAGATAATGCTGTTCTTCTTTCATTGGATGTAGACAGTTTGTTTACAAATGTGCCATATGGAGAGACTTTGGAGATTATTAAGGATCTTTTTGAAAGGCAACGTTTACATCCAGGGGAAGTAGATGAATTGATAGATCTAACAGCGATTTGTATGAAACAAAATTATTTCAGATTTGGGGGACAGTATTATTTGCAAAGTGATGGTTTGGCTATGGGTTCACCACTAAGTCCTTTAATGGCTGATATTTTTATGGACCATTTTGAGAACCAGCATATTGTGGGCAACAATAATATATTATACTATTTTAGATACGTGGATGATTTGATTATTTGTTGGACGGGTAGTATGGGCCTGCTGGATGCATTTATTGCTGAAATTAATTGTAAGCATCCAAAAATTAAGTTTAAAAAGGAACTAGAGCAAGACAACTCATTGAATTTTCTAGATTTAACAATCACTAAAGTAAACAACAGGCATCAGTTCAAAATTTACCGTAAGCCTACACATACCGATACAGTTATCCCGGCTTCTTCCACGCATCCGTGGCAGCATAAGTTGGCTGCTTTTCATTGTTATGTGCATAGAATGTTGACTGTGCCTCTTTCTGATGAACACTATCAGATTGAATTAAATAATATTTATCACTTAGCAGTTTCGAATGGTTACGATAAGTCTGTTGTGGATGGTATCATCAGGAAAAAGCGGAATAGTATGGTCAACACTATGTTGTATGCGGCACGATCCTCTGAACCGATTAAAAAATATAAAGCGAGCATAACTTATGTTGGCAAGTTGTCTGATGCAATTTACAAAATTTTGAAGTCTAACGACATTCCTGTGGCCTTTAAGACAAATAATACTTTGCACTCAAAGCTTTGCAATGGCAAAGATAAGATCGAGAATGGGAAAAAGTCTGGAGTTTATAAGCTTACCTGTGACGATTGCAATAAAGTGTATGTGGGGCAAACGGGCCGTAGTTTCACTACTAGGTATAAAGAGCATGTTGCGTCATATAGACATAACCATCCAGAGAAGTCCAATTTTGCAAAGCACTTATTAGATACAGGTCACACTTTATCTGAGAATAATTATTTTGATATTTTACATGTTTGCGAAAAGGGATTGCGTTTGGGTGTTCTGGAACAACTGGAAATAATTAGGTACAACAATAGGGGCATGATTCTTAACGAACAATTGAATGTTGCGTCATCGCCGTTATTACGGATTTTTCCATCTCACTCACACTTGCACGGTAGGGGGAGTGGTCAAGGTATAAATATGGCCGACCATTCTAGACAGGTCATTCCGTTGCCGGGCGTCAGACCGTCAACAACTCCTGAGGATGCCTCGTAGAGAGGCGAAACACGTGTCGAGGTTTATTCTTTTGGTGGTGGTTTGTTATATTTATTTGCGTATTTATTTTTGCGGTGGGAGGGTGGGAATATTAATTGCATGTAAAAATACGCAAGTAAGTATAACGGGTTAGCACTGATTGACTAGCACGTTATCTTTTCGCGGATTAGCAAAGTAATATTTTGGTTTTAATTTGTTTTAAAAAATAACCCTGTACCTACTAACCCCTTAGTTTGTAAGCATTACTAATAAAAATTGTGTCCATGTGTTACACGTAATAAATAAAAATATTCATATTCATATTCATTCATTCATTCATTCATATTCATTCATTTATTATCTAACAGGGATTTTGAAGTCGATAAACCTAAAAGAAATAAAAATCAGTTTTCGGTAGCCTATGTTATTATAAACTGAAATAAATGTCATATACTAAGAAAAAGTGACCAAGGCCTCCAGTGCCCCAGGCTGGAATCGAACCAGCGTCCTCTGCTATCGCGGCAGGTGCCTGAACCACTCGGCCACCGGGCCACAGCGACATTAGTCAAATTTTCCAAGTATATGCACTTCCTACTGAAGGCTTGTGGCGCCCCCTAGCCATCTCTAAGGTAGAACAGTATGGTTCGAACCTTCTATCTGGATCATTCTCATGATGATACCGAGCTAGCGAGAGAGATGGCGCTGCCAATCAATACTATGAAGTATTTGAACAAATTAAATTATTTTTCAGAAAATATTTTAATTTGTTTTTATCAAGTAGAAACACTACTATATAAATTATAAACTGAAATAAATGTCATATACTAAGAAAAAGTGACCAAGGCCTCCAGTGCCCCAGGCTGGAATCGAACCAGCGTCCTCTGCTATCGCGGCAGGTGCCTGAACCACCCGGCCACCGGGCCACAGCGACATTAGTCAAATTTTCCAAGTATATGCACTTCCTACTGAAGGCTTGTGGCGCCCCCTAGCCATCTCTAAGGTAGAACAGTATGGTTCGAACCTTCTATCTGGATCATTCTCATGATGATACCGAGCTAGCGAGAGAGATGGCGCTGCCAATCAATACTATGAAGTATTTGAACAAATTAAATTATTTTTCAGAAAATATTTTAATTTGTTTTTATCAAGTAGAAACACTACTATATAAATTATAAACTGAAATAAATGTCATATACTAAGAAAAAGTGACCAAGGCCTCCAGTGCCCCAGGCTGGAATCGAACCATACTGTTCTACCTTAGAGATGGCTAGGGGGCGCCACAAGCCTTCAGTAGGAAGTGCATATACTTGGAAAATTTGACTAATGTCGCTGTGGCCCGGTGGCCGAGTGGTTCAGGCACCTGCTGCGATAGCAGAGGACGCTGGTTCGATTCCAGCCTGGGGCACTGGAGGCCTTGGTCACTTTTTCTTAGTATATGACATTTATTTCAGTTTATAATTTATATAGTAGTGTTTCTACTTGATAAAAACAAATTAAAATATTTTCTGAAAAATAATTTAATTTGTTCAAATACTTCATAGTATTGATTGGCAGCGCCATCTCTCTCGCTAGCTCGGTATCATCATGAGAATGATCCAGATAGAAGGTTCGAACCATACTGTTCTACCTTAGAGATGGCTAGGGGGCGCCACAAGCCTTCAGTAGGAAGTGCATATACTTGGAAAATTTGACTAATGTCGCTGTGGCCCGGTGGCAGAGTGGTTCAGGCACCTGCCGCGATAGCAGAGGACGCTGGTTCGATTCCAGCCTGGGGCACTGGAGGCCTTGGTCACTTTTTCTTAGTATATGACATTTATTTCAGTTTATAATTTATATAGTAGTGTTTCTACTTGATAAAAACAAATTAAAATATTTTCTGAAAAATAATTTAATTTGTTCAAATACTTCATAGTATTGATTGGCAGCGCCATCTCTCTCGCTAGCTCGGTATCATCATGAGAATGATCCAGATAGAAGGTTCGAACCATACTGTTCTACCTTAGAGATGGCTAGGGGGCGCCACAAGCCTTCAGTAGGAAGTGCATATACTTGGAAAATTTGACTAATGTCGCTGTGGCCCGGTGGCCGAGTGGTTCAGGCACCTGCCGCGATAGCAGAGGACGCTGGTTCGATTCCAGCCTGGGGCACTGGAGGCCTTGGTCACTTTTTCTTAGTATATGACATTTATTTCAGTTTATAATTTATATAGTAGTGTTTCTACTTGATAAAAACAAATTAAAATATTTTCTGAAAAATAATTTAATTTGTTCAAATACTTCATAGCCTATGTTATTAGCTTTCATTTAGTACCATTTCCTTCAGAATTGCATGAAAATTGGAAAAGTTATTGAGCGGAGAGCCAAATATGTTTAATATTTAAGAAGCTAAAGTGCTTGCTATTTCCAAGCTAAACACGAGATACTTGAATTTGTGTAGAATGGTTCTGAGATTTTCGGGCAGTAAACTACACAGAAAACATTTTATGCCCGTACAAAGTTTAATATACAAGAATAACAAAAAATAAAGTCTGTATAAGCTTAATTTTATCGCCTTTAACAATGGTATAAACAGATGTTACATTTTAGACCAAATACCTAACAAAACTGACAAATTACGTTTTTTTGCTCTCCTCAAAAAATTGTCAAAACTGGGTTACTTGTTTTCTGCTTAGGGCAGCCGACGGCCGTCCTGCGGTTCACACGTCCCCGTGTGAGCGAGCCGTATCTGAAAAGGAAAATAAATTTGCAACAGTAATTGCTCTAAAGCTCGGTCAACCTGACCATGTGAATAATAATAAAGAGTTGACCATGTCACAAGGTATTGGCTGTATTTTATGACGGTAATGTACCAAAAGTATTCGCATTAAGATAACCGACAACAGATAGTTCATTAACCTTAAACATGATACACAATTTCATGTCTATTTTCTCTCAAACTCTTTGCTTTACTGACCGATATTCCTGGACAATCCTCCAGGGGTGACCGAACTCCATGGACAACCCCGGAAGACGACCGACATTACTGGACAATCCTGGGGTAACAGACAGCCACCTTGCCTTAACCAGGTAACTCCGAGGACAACCCCAGGACGACCGACTTTCCTGGACAATCCTCAAGAACGACCGAAATCCATGGACAGTTCCTGAGGATGACCGACATTCCTGGACAATTTCCAAGGGTGACCGAACTCCATGGACAACCCCGGAAGACGACCGACATTACTGGACAATCCTGGGGTAACCGACAGTCACCTTGCCTTAACCAGGTAACTCCGAGGATAACCCCAGGACGACCGACTTTCCTGGACAATCCTCAAGAACGGCCGAAATCCATGGACAGTTCCTGAGGATGACCGATATTCCGGATCTTTTCTCAAGGGCGACCGAAATCCATGGACAGCCCCTAAGAAAGACCAACACACATGAACAATCCTCAAGGACGACCGAACCTCCCGGTCAGCCCCTGAGCACAACAACAACCGCAGAAACTCGCTCAAGAGTTCCAAACAGAAGCAAAACATCTCAAAATAATCCCAACGAAATGTGAACTGCTCACCAGATCAATAAAGTATGATGCACGCGTCCAAGACAAAGGTGGTGGTGGTGAAGTCCAACCCAAGCACGACGGCTGATGCTTTCCGCCTTGCAGTTGGCGTTGCTGCAGCAGATGGCGAGATGCACGATGTGGTTTATCGTAGCTGGCTGATACTGAAATCATCATTTGCACGGTATCAGTTCCATCGTGTAAGTAGATTAAAATTCAAGGATTACGAGCGTGCTCTAGAAGAGGATACTAAAACATGTTATCAATGGATACAGGACTTAATTCTTTTATTTCAAATTAAAAGTTAAACTTCATTGAGTGTGTTTTGTTTTACTCTATGTATAAACACGTGTTCCAAAAGTTAATAAAACTCTTAAAAAAAAATAACACGAAAAGTGACAGCAAATTAGTTTAGCAATTACACTCAAAATAAAAATCACTAATAAACAATTAGAACGAAACCTGTCCTTTTATTTCCAAATCTCCAGCACAGAAGATACTGCACAGCTGCTTCTGTGTCAGGGGCGTAATGGTGTCTGCAAGTTCGCTCGGCTCTGGCTGCAGGACACTGTAACATCAATTTTCATATGCGTAGCTCATGTTTCCATAGTATGCACGATTTGTGATCTATCACGGCATTACGGGCAATAATTTGTCGCAATTTTATTAATTACTAAACGTAAAGATTACGTAATCCTATGCATTGGCAAATCAGCAGGATCAATTTCTAACGGTGCATTGTATTTTCATGAAAAAAAATTTTTTTGAGGGTAGATGCACAAGTGAGCGATGAAATAATATCATGTCGCGACAGCCAATATCTGGTTTTAATTAACAATATGGATTTCACATCAAAATAACTTAAGATCGCTTCGATTTAAATGGATTTTAAAAATTAATTGTATTTTCATGAAAAATCAATTATTGAGGCTAGATTCACAAGTGAGCGATGAAATAATATCACGTCGTGATGGTTAATACTTGGTTTTAATTAACAGTATGGATTTCAAATCAAAATAACTCAAGATCGCTTCGATTTAAATGGATTACAAAAATTAATTACAAAGAAACGTAACGATCCCAGAGATGACGTCACGTAACAACCGTTATGCTAGACTGCCTCAATCATAATTCACAATTTCACAATAATTCTCACCAAATAACATAATGAATTGCACTCACCTTTCAATGAAGGTTAGACACGTGAGCTTACCATTACCACGTGTCCAGATTATAGCATGTAGGTCCCCGAAACAAACCGGAAATACACCGCACTCCCAGCGCGTGGCTGTGTAAGCAATACACGAGACACGGGATCCCAACTTCTGATGACGGAGGCACGGGCGACGGCAGTGGGCATAGTACCTCAATGTATTACTTCACAGCTAAATTAGTATGCTACCAGTGCATGAAATAAACATTCGAACTCGTTAACCATACTAGTGCCTACTAAAATATCTAGTCGTTATTGGGATGTATTTGGATTGCACTCAAATAAAAGGATCGCATTAAATCGTTCAAGTCTTTATTCAAGTCAAGCTAGGCCGGCTCCAACCGTACACCTCTGACCCGAGAAGATTTAGCCCTATTTGGGACCGGCAACACAACCTAAACACTTCTTCTCTTTATTTTACAAAGGTAAGGTTCTAATCACACGTAAGAAATCAAAATAACACTTGGAATAAAACACTTAGCTAAATGGTTAAAGAACGTTGGATTCTATAAGCTTTCAGAATAATCCTTCAGGTATAAGCCTTCAGGAACGTGGCGAGTTAGGCACGAGGTTGGCTAACGAGTACGTCCGACTTCTAGCGCGGTCCGATCAAGACTCCCCACCAGCGGCGGAGCCTCGCTGCTCCAGTCCTCCCGCCTCAACGTCAAGTTGGTCAACCGGCTTGACCAGTCTAACAACATAACGACAAAAATGCCAACTCGTGCCTACCTTCATACACACACCCAAGAGAAACCTCTTGACGTTCCAAAGCCTTCTACCTGTCATCTTAGTTCAACAATACGCCAATAGACGGCGTTACTCTCTACGTTATGAATTTCGTTACAACTTCCAAACAGCAAACATCGCTAGTAGCCAAACATTGCTAATCAATTGTATACAGGCGTCTAAAATAATGAACTGTAACGCTGCAATACGTCCTTCTGGAGTCACGCCCCGACATACATATTATTATTTTCAAAGTCAAACGACAGCAACAAGCTTACAATGATGTAAACAATGCCATTTCAAAAGTAGTAAATTGGTTCAATGTAAATAATTTATTGTTAAATGAGAAAAAGACTAAATGTATTAAGTTTGTCACTAGTAGTAACGTAAGGCATGTGCAAACAAGTGTCATTGTGAAGGATGAGGAATTGGAATTAGTTGATAGTACAGTTTTTCTTGGTATAACTTTAGATTCTAAACTCCAGTGGGGTCCCCATATTGCTACTCTTTCGAATAGACTGAGCTCTGCAGCTTTTGCAGTGAGCAAAATCCGTCAGTTAACTGACGTGAAAACAGCTCGATTAGTATATTTTAGTTACTTCCATAGCATTATGGCATATGGTATTTTACTGTGGGGCGGTGCTTCAGAGATAAATACCATTTTTGTTCTGCAGAAGAGGGCTATTCGAGCAATATACAAAATGAACCATAGAGACTCACTTAGAGATAAATTTAAGGAAATTGACATAATGACAGTGCACTGTCAATACATTTATAAGAATATTCTGTATGTACATAAAAATATTGTAAATTTTAGGAAAAATTGTGAAATTCATAATATTAATACTAGAAATAAACATAAGCTCGCAGTGCCCTTCACGAAAACTTAAAAAATCATTCATGGGTAATTGTGTAAGATTTTATAATAAACTTCCAAACCATATTACTGAATTATCTATTAATAAATTTAAGAATTATGTAAAGCGTAAACTTATTTCTAAAGCTTATTATACCACACAAGACTACATGAATGATATTACAACGTGGGATTAATTGTTATTCGAAATGATTATTTATTTATTAGGTATATTTGATTATTGATGAGGAAATGGATATTCCGATGTAATACTATCTACTTCTTTTGTTACTTATGCTTTTTTTTTGACATTTAGATTTTATTCTAGAAATTCTAGACTAGTATTTTTTTATACAATCTTTTTAATGTTTGAATATCCTTTTGTGAAATTCTTAGTGTTAAATTTGATATGTATAATAATCCAATTTTATTATGGAATAATATTAACATCAATAAATTGCTCTGATAATTAGATTAAGATTAATTACGATTCATAAGAGCTTGTTGCTAGGCCTACATGAATAAAGTATATTTTTGATTTTTGATTGATTGAATCATTCATGGCTAAGGAACAAATCCTTCCTTTAAACACAAATAGATGTACCCACAGGGTATCGAACCCGGGACCAGGCAGTGATATCTCTATTTCTTTCTTTTTTGTTGTTTTTTTTTTAATCTTTAATAAAATATTAATATTATTGTACAATTTTATACAGATCAGCCTAGTCTCACAGTAAGCTCCAAAAAACTTGTGTTGCGGGTTGCGGGTACTAGACGACGATATACTCGTATATAATATAATATACACATACATACAAATACCTATATACGTAGAAAACGTCCATAACTCGGGAACAAATATTTGTGATGAACACACAAATAAATGCCCTTACCGGGATTCGAACCCGGGACCTCCTGCTTCGTAGGCAGGGTCACTACCAATTAATCTGACAAATGAAAACGGCAAAACATGAAAGTTACCAATCCCAGACATCCAATCTCCCTAAAACTTACTAAGTTCTTGTGTACTGTAAGTTTACAACCATAGTAATAATGGTTTTACATAATTCTATTTGAACTTCTTATAACCCTAATGTAAAACTCCGTTCGGCTATCCTTCAAACAACTACTCTACTCAGTGATCAGAATTCCATATAATGTATTCGATATTAGACGAAAATTTCATGTTTACACATAAAACTACACATTACACATCTATGTTACATGTTATCATGTAGACTTATAAAGCCAACAAATTTATCTCTCTTTTTTTTTCGTCTCTTCCGTTTTCTTGCCCTCTTTTTGGAACTGTTACTTCAGAGCTTCGATCGTAACTGTATTTAAAGCTACCTACACCTATTTCGCAGATTGCGCGATATAATCCCTTATCATTCAAACACAATAATGTAAAGGCAGACCTAATGCCAAAAGTCATTCTAAGTCTAGAATGTCTAAGTGGTACCATCTACCTTTTTGTGTTTGTTTTTCTATCCCGTTATCCAATGGATAATAGTGGCACATTTTATTGTTAGAACGTTTGTTATATTAATCATCCTTAATAAATGGTTCATTATGGAAGGGGCTTATTACTTAAATAAAATGCATGTTTGATGAATACTTGGATTATACGATTTGCATTTCTCTTGCCAAGTAACACCAAAAGGCTAATTCAACCATCTACATTCCGCATGACTTTGTCAGCTGTGTTCTTTTCTCGTATGTACCAAAATTAGAACAATAAACAACGAACTAGAAGATAATAGGTACAAAATTGCCTACTACAATTGAATTACCACCAGATCATGTTAATGGTTGTACATATACCAAATGGTGGGCATGTGACGTCCAGGCTCCGTTGTGTACTGGGTGATCAAATGAAACAACTGTTATCACTTGTGCACTCCGCCAGCCACCCACTCGCCATGACACTTCTCCACGGAGTGAAGCTAGTGGGTAGTTGCGTCGTACTGTTTATTGTGTAATCGTCACATCTCTCCCTTTTTATAACGATTTATTTATTTTACTTTATATATTTATCATGCAACAATAGTTCAGTTTATCGTATTATCTTATACTCGCTAGGTTAATTTATTTTTCCAATCTAGGTATACTACCACCGGTTCGGAAAGGTTAACCTCAGACCCGAGAAGAACCGGCGTAAGAAACTCGGCGAGGTGTGGATGTATTCATTTTACAACAGTTAAATAATAAATATTTTCCAACACTAGCAAGCCTTTAAATCTGTAAAACTATTATTTTACTTTTACAATTTCTTCTTAGGTGTCAGTCCCTCTCCTTCTCCTATTTGCAGTTTTGAATTTTTTATTCAATTGCTTATAACTCAAAGATTTACTTTAAACGCCTTAATTACTACATTTTCCTTTTGATGCTTACACATTTCCAGGTATTTCCATTAGCATACAATATAATATTTTACCAATTAATACCTATTTAGGTGTCCATGCCTTCGCTTGAACCACATTATGAGATAACACCCTTGTAACTCAGCCCTAATCAAGCGAATTCATCAACTAGTAGCGCCATCTATCGCGCTACCCAAGTACTAATGTCGCCCGGTTGCCAGCGCTCGGCTGCTTTCTCTTCAGTACGCTTTTGTAACTCAGCCGAGCAACACGTTTACAAAGCAAGTTTAAAAAGATCAAGAAATTTAAATCGTAAAAATATTTTGAAAACCTCCGACTTCGTGACATTCCGCTCGGTGCCCATGGCCCAGCGACGAGACGCAGTGACCTTCCTACAGGCACTGTCACAAAAAGTACACGGGTACTTAAGCCTCATGGCCTCGTCCTGTGGGACAACAAGCGTCGTCCCGTGAGACGACATGTCGTCGTCCCGTGAGACGACATGGCGTCGTCCCGTGAGACGACATGGCGTCGTCCCGTGAGACGACATGGCGTCGTCCCGTGAGACGACAAGCGTCGTCCCGTGAGACGACAAGGCGTCGTCCCGTGACACGACATGGCGTCGTCCTGTGGTATCGTCCTGATAGACGACATGGTATTGTCCTGACTGACGACATGGCAGCGTCTTGTAAGACGACGAGCATCGTCTCGTTAAAAGACCTTGTGACATTCCGCTCAGTGCCCGTGGCCCAGCGATGAGACTAAGTGAGCTCTTATAGCCATCACCATAAATAGAATACCTACGGGTATAAATGGCACACGGCATCGTCCCGTTGGACGACAAGCGTCGTTGCGTGAGACGACATAGCGTAGTCCCGTGAGATGACATGACATCGTCCTGTGGGACATCAGGCGTCGTCCTGTAAAATGATAAGGCGTCATCCTGTGAAACGACAGGCATCGCGATGAGTTACGTCATCATGTGAGAAGACATTGCGCCATCCTGTGGTATCGTCCCGTGAGAGGATATTGCTTCCCATAGGACTACATTGCATTGTTCCATAAGACTACATTTTGTCGTATCGTGAGACATTAATGCGTCGTCCTATGAGACGATATCGCATCGTCCTATGAAATGACATTGAAATGACGTTGTCTTGTTAAACAAAAACCGTTGTCTCATGGTCTACCATTAATACGGTAGCGGACGTCTTATTGGTCGCTTTATCGTTCAATGTCTGCACGGTGGGCCTCGCATTTAAGATCTGCATGGTCATGAACCAATGCACGACTTAGTTAGTGGCGTCATCATCATTGTAGCCGACCACATGGTGTGTCACCTTTTAGAACGACGAGCAGCAGAATTTCTATTAGCGGGTTTGGCGCGAAATTGATAAGGAAATGCAGTTACAGTAATTGCCTCAACCTGCCAGGAAAAAGGAAGGTTTCCGTCTTGGTCGTGTACAAATGTTGGTCTGGGTTGATAACAAACAATTGCCGTGAGATACCAAACAAATCAAAAATATACATTCTGAGGATCCTAAACTGTATGACTAACCGGCATGAAAAATAGCAGTTAAGAAACTGTGAAAAGGGAAAAGTACAAAGTGAAAAACCTTGTGTTATACTTTGCCCAACTAGATCCTATACCAAAAAGAGAGAGGGGGAGGCAAGAACATTGACGTTAGCCTTAAAGAAGGAAAGAAAACTAAAACTCTCTCTTTTGAATAGGAATACCAATACAAGTATAATGCCAATTCATTTACGGCTCTGTCATAGGCTAACAAGAGACATCTCTTTATTGAGGCTCTAAACCTGAAAAGAATAGAGTTTATGATACTCATATATATTAGTGAAAAATCATCGCACTAAATCCCTCTTTTGAATGATGAATGACTAGTCAGGTTGATAGTGTCTTTGGGAATACTGAAGCATCTCCTGTATACTCGCTAAATATTGACCATTAGCTAAAAAATTGCGGCCTGTTACAAAGAGAAATCTTTTACTTACTTTAAATCGTCTACTATGTAGCTGTGAATCAGAGACCACTGAACTAAGAGTAACACATAGAAAACAGCAAGTACCTTCCATCGCATTCCGTCCAATAGACCGAACAGACAAAGGCATTTATAATGTAATTAGTGCTCTATTCACATCAGTCAGGTAGAAACTTGTGAAATTAGGTTCAAAATTCAAGTAACAAGCTCCACTTCGGAAGATTATCTAAGCAGCGGGTTGTCAATTGACCTGCCGTTGGTATAACAATCATACATCATAAAACGTTGACCATAAACGTTACATAGTTCAATTTCAAAGGAAATGAACTCTTACTGGTAATATAACTATCGGAAACAGACGGTAATTGTAGGAGGTGCTTTCACAGAAAAGGACCAACTAGTAAAATATTAAATTAGTATGGCAATCCGCATAGTTACCCATGATTGTTCAATAGGTGAAACATCGGTTTCTTTAGTGGTAAATGTTATGCCTATGTAGAAGATGAAGCGCCCCTTCAAGTTATGTAAATAAATAAAGAATTTATGAAAAGATTTTTCGTTAGTTTAGTTACAGTGGAGTTACTGATTCTGTTTCGAAAAATCGCGAATTGAATTAGAGGTGAAGCCGCCTAAGATAACTAAGCTGTCGAACCAATAGCCACGGTCCACGGCTTTACATCTAAACGATGATTGTTTAATTTCTCCAAATAGACAAATTAAAATGAAGTCACTTCAGAAACTTTGAAACCATGTGGACTGCGGGGCAAGCCAACGTACATACAAACGTACAACGTACGTAAACGTACACACATGCGTAATATGTAGAAAATATTTGCAGGCAGTCACCGATAGCAGATACCGGATTCTGAAAGAACACGGATCAGAAATATCCTTCTTTCGATTTCCAGATGAGAGGTTTCCTTTGCAGATAAGGAAGTACTCACGTGATTTTATAAAAGAACAACAACATACGGTGGTTCAGGCAAAATGCACGATCTAAGCGAAATATGACTACAAATATGTTCGCCGGTTAAATAGACCCTGCAATTTACTCTGAAAATCAACACTAGTTCTGCAGTCATTGCCAGATCTAAGTATTATAAGCTTAGCTGAAAGGTTGTAGTCCAGGGTTTACAGCATACTGTTGTAACAGGTCTCGTAGAGCATGTAATTGGAAACGTCATCTTCAATGCAATCAATTCCAGGTGTAGTACCCTACAAAATCATCGTGTCTTGGTTATAGGGCAGATGCGCCGCTAATCGAATTACAGCATTAGTTGTGAAGACAACTACAATTCATATATTTATATATTCATGATAATATGCTTATATCATTAAATACAGTATATATGAGATGTCAGTAGACATATATCAACGTTACGTCAGGCGTAGCTCACTCCGCGATTTCGTCGCGTCGCTACAAGTACATGCGGCCCACACCAATTTTGGTGTCTAGCACTAGTAGTTGCCGCGCACCGCTATAGAATGGACGCCTGCTCGCGCTTGCACCACCTTGTGGCCAACATCTGTCGTAATAGTACATACTATTAATATTTATACTATGATTACGTCAAGGTAGTGACATAAATATAATATGCCGCAGAAAGGCCTAGATCATCAAATAATTGTTTATTTGTGGGCATCATGATGCCTAATTAACCCTAGGGTTCCCTCAAGATAATCAAATGATACACAACTTAATTGCACGAAAGCCAATAAACAACATACAACGTCCTTGTATTGCTAAATTTCTAATCAAAAGTACCTACAAATTAATAATAATAATAATTCAGCCTATATACGTCCCACTACTGGGCACAGGCCTCTTCTCACTCGCGAGAGGGCTTGGGCTATAGCCCCCACGCTGGCCTAATGCGGATTGGGGCTTCAAAGTACAAATTAAGTAATCAAATTAATATTTGGTAATGAACGCGTCTACACGTGTTAAGGTCTGACAGGAATTGTGCCACAGCATCGCCCGCGCGCGCCGGTGCTGGCAGCACTTGAGATTAGATGACATCATGACATCATGAGACACCCGTGGTTTATGCCACTGCAATGGTATAATGCCAAGAACTTACTGGTTCGGACCATATATAAATAATAATAATGTTTTAATTTGTCTGGGTGTTAAGAAAGTTCCGCAATTGGTTTGAAAAGGTTGCACTACAATTTAAAGTGGATAGGTCCACCTCCCCTACTCTTACTCAAAGAGTCTTTCATCGTCAGTCAAGAGGTTTATACACTCTTATTAGAAGATCGTATGTATACGAAAGCATTAAAAACTCACAAATCGTGCTAAGTCTAACAATAAAGCACAATCCATTACCAGCGCGCGAACCATATAATCTTCAGTTTGGGAATCAGCTTGCCACCAGAAAGAGTGAACATTAAACAACCTACAATTACAAGCCTTTATTATAATTAGCCTAAAAATTATAGGTGAAGGCATTGGAATTATTCAAAGATTAAAAAATCTTCTAAAATATCCTACCTGGTAGACGGATCTTCAGTCTACGCACAACATCATGGTGAGATGCCATCCACAACAACTAGAGTTGTCAGCATCACTTTAAATTCATAATCATCGCCTCCATACGGTTGTCACCTGCGTGTCAATGATTCTGTTCATTCGTTTATTCGCTTGCATGACTGACAAGCACATCATTTAAAGATTGGTTGACCCGGCACCAGCCTAATTGGCAAGTTTTCAGTTATCTGTGGGGAGTAGTAAATTTAGCAGCATAAATGACACTTAAAATAAGTAGGAGCCTACCATTTCATATAAGAATTAATATCTTTTCATGGCTTACTATTAATATGGTAGTTTTTAAAGCAACCCTCACCTAAAACTAATCAGTAAGGAAGAATGTATTATCGCCTCAGTTGAAACTACTGCTAGGTTATTGAGAGTTGTTACTAGTAACGCATACATTAAATCATGAAGTGTTGTATTTTCTTCTTCACTTTCTGACGCTACTTTCAGGCAGAGGAGTACTTGATTCGAAATAAATCTCAATTACTTCCACAAATAAGAAATAAGAACATCATGTTTATAATTTCTAACACATTTACGGAATATGTTGTCCTTATGTAAGGATAGCCCATTAACAAATAAACCTGGTATACCTAGTAGTCAATAACTATGTATTAATATCTAAATAATGTTAATATCGTATTCTAGTGGGTACATATACAAACATTTGGTTATTTGTCCACATTAAAAGTCATATTACATTACATCTGGTCTATGATGCAACTTACCAATTTACATTAAATTGTTGGAAAATACAATAAATCAGAGAGGACCCAAGCTTTTCCAATTAGTTACAAAATTTTAAACAGTGGATGGGCCGGCAGTGCTATATTTGTGTTAAGCAGTAGATAAGTAGTAGTAATATCATTACATCATACAACAAAACCTTTTTATCACCTAGTGGCTATTGTAAGGAAAGCATCAGGTAGTTTGGACGGGTTAAATGTAAAACTCACTCGATGAGGTTCACGTTACACGCATCAGAGCTACTACTTCAGATAGTGGTTACACTTAAATTTGTACGACCTACAAGTACCTACTTATGTCTTTAATTATGATATTAGGGACAGTCTTTCAACTAATAGTCACACAGTTTTGTTTTATATAAAAAGTTTTATAGTCACAATGGATAACTTATGTTGCCAGTCCGTGCTAACAATTGTCTCATCTATCGGTAATTACAAATAAGGAAAATCTAGTAAGGTTTGACGTAAACAATCCTTTAGTATATCAATACGGAATAAATTTCAAGCCCATATTCTTATCATGTGATTTTTGCATAAATTTAAATATTATCAGTCACAGTACGTTCAAGCTTCGGCAGGAACCTAAATATCCGTTTTTTACCCTTCGGGGGAAAAACGGTTCTATTTCATGATTTAAGTACAATAACATTGTAAGCTTGCCAAGCGTCTTGGACATTAGTTACTTATTGGCAATAACTGATTGACTCAGTTTTACTTGTCTTGTATGATGTTAATATATATAATGCAATTTAAAATACTTGTAGATAATCCAAGGTCAAATAAAGTAGGAATGTTGTAGAGGTACCACGTCAAGTATGATTTTACTTGTGAATAGGTTAAGCGAACAATAATCTATATAAATAGATTTATATATTATTAATTTGTTAGGTACCTACTAAGATTTACCTGCCTATTTGACCATTATTATTATTAATTGCATTGCATACATGTTAGCGGCTTTCCAAAAATAAGAGTAATAATACCGCATTCTTATTTACTTGTGTTCATTTATAAAAAGTAAGGTGATTGAACTTCCCAATTTTACTTTAGTTAAAATAATTAAACAATTGTGACGTCACTACCGGTCAGCCCACCTCACCTGACGAACAGGTGGAAGTGGTCGAGATTGGAGGGGCGATGGTCTAATAAAAGGCCTTGCACCTCATTAAAGCGACCATTATTATCTGAGCCACCTTAGGAGTAAGACCTTAACAGCCTATGCTGACAAAAAGTGTCCTAAAAGTGTATTATTGTCATTTATTGTACGATGGTGCTACTAATATTACTGTAAATAGCTAAAGTGCTGATAGTTTAAAAAGTGTACTGTGTAAAGTTATAAATAAACGATAAATATGAGTATTTAGGTGTCCGTGCCTTCGCTTGAACCACATTATGAGATAACACCCTTGTAACTCAGCCCTAATCAAGCGAATTCATCAACTAGTAGCGCCATCTATCGCGCTACCCAAGTACTAATGTCGCCCGGTTGCCAGCGCGCGGCTGCTTTCTCTTCAGTACGCTTTTGTAACTCAGCCGAGCAACACGTTTACAAAGCAAGTTTAAAAAGATCAAGAAATTTAAATCGTAAAAAATATTTTGAAAACCTCCGACTTCGTGATATTCCGCTCGGTGCCCATGGCCCAGCGACGAGACGCAGTGACCTTCCTACAGGCACCGTCACAAAAAGTACACGGGTACTTACGCCTCATGGCCTCGTCCTGTGGGACAACAAGCGTCGTCCCGTGAGACGACATGGCGTCGTCCCGTGAGACGACATGGCGTCGTCCCGTGAGACGACATGGCGTCGTCCCGTGAGATGACATGGCGTCGTCCCGTGAGACGACATGGCGTCGTCCCGTGAGACGACAAGCGTCGTCCCGTGAAATGACATGGCGTCGTCCCATGAGACGACATGGCGTCGTCCCGTGAGACGACAAGGCTTCGTCCCGTGACACGACATGGCGTCGTCCTGTGGTATCGTCATGACAGACGACATGGTATTGTCCTGACTGATGACATGGCAGCGTCTTGTAAGACGACGAGCATCGTCTCGTTAAAAGACCTTGTGACATTCCGCTCAGTGCCCGTGGCCCAGCGATGAGACTAAGTGAACTCTTATAGCCATCACCATAAATAGAATACCTACGGGTATAAATGGCACACGGCGTCGTCCCGTTGGACGACAAGCGTCGTTGCGTGAGACGACATAGCGTAGTCCCGTGAGATGACATGACAACGTCCTGTGGGACATCAGGCGTCGTCCTGTAAAACGATAAGGCGTCATCCTGTGAAACGACAGGCATCGCGATGAGTTACGTCATCATGTGAGAAGACATTGCGCCATCCTGTGGTATCGTCCCGTGAGAGGATATTGCTTCCCATAGGACTACATTGCATTGTTCCATAAGACTACATTTTGTCGTATCGTGAGACATTAATGCGTCGTCCTATGAGACGATATCGCATCGTCCTATGAAATGACATTGAAATGACGTTGTCTTGTTAAACAAAAACCGTTGTCTCATGGTCTACCATTAATACGGCAGCGGACGTCTTATTGGTCGCTTTATCGTTCGATGTCTGCACGGTGGGCCTCGCATTTAAGATCTGCATGGTCATGAACCAATGCACGACTTAGTTAGTGGCGTCATCATCATTGTAGCCGACCACATGGTGTGTCACCTTTTAGAACGACGAGCAGCAGAATTTCTATTAGCGGGTTTGGCGCGAAATTGATAACGAAATGCAGTTACAGTAATTGTCTCAACCTGCCAGGAAAAAGGAATGTTTCCGTCTTGGTCGTGTACAAATGTTGGTCTGGGTTGATAACAAACAATTGCCGTGAGATACCAAACAAATCAAAAATATACATTCTGAGGATCCTAAACTGTATGACTAACCGGCATGAAAAATAGCAGTTAAGAAACTGTGAAAAGGGAAAAGTACAAAGTGAAAAACCTTGTGTTATACTTTGCCCAACTAGATCCTATACCAAAAAGAGAGAGGGGGAGGCAAGAAAATTGACGTTAGCCTTAAAGAAGGAAAGAAAACTAAAACTCTCTCTTTTGAATAGGAATACCAATACAAGTATAATGCCAATTCATTTACGGCTCTGTCATAGGCTAACAAGAGATATCTCTTTATTGAAGCTCTAAACCTGAAAAGAATAGAGTTTATGATACTCATATATATTAGTGAAAAATCATCGCACTAAATCCCTCTTTTGAATGATGAATGACTAGTCAGGTTGATAGTGTCTTTGGGAATACTGAAGCATCTCCTGTATACTCGCTAAATATTGACCATTAGCTAAAAAATTGCGGCCTGTTACAAAGAGAAATCTTTTACTTACTTTAAATCGTCTACTATGTAGCTGTGAAACAGAGACCATTGAACTAAGAGTAACACGTAGAAAACAGCAAGCACCTTCCATCGCATTCCGTCCAATAGACCGAACAGACAAAGGCATTTATATTGTAATTAGTGCTCTATTCACATCAGTCAGGTAGAAACTTGTGAAATTAGGTTCAAAATTCAAGTAACAAGCTCCACTTCGGAAGATTATCTAAGCAGCGGGTTGTCAATCGACCTGCCGTTGGTATAACAATCATACATCATAAAACGTTGACCATAAACGTTACATAGTTCAATTTCAAAGGAAATGAACTCTTACTGGTAATATAACTATCGGAAACAGACGGTATTTGTAGGAGGTGCTTTCACAGAATGCCTAAAAGGACCAACTAGTAAAATATTAAATTAGTATGGCAATCCGCATAGTTACCCATGATTGTTCAATAGGTGAAACATCGGTTTCTTTAGTGGTAAATGTTATGCCTATGTAGAAGATGAAGCGCTCCTTCAAGCTATGTAAATAAATAAAGAATTTATGAAAAGATTTTTCGGTAGTTTAGTTAGAGTGGAGTTACTGATTCTGTTTCGAAAAATCGCGAATTGAATTAGAGGTGAAGCCGCCTAAGAGAACTAAGCTGTCGAACCAATAGCCACGGTCCACGGCTTTACATCTAAACGATGATTGTTTAATTTCTCCAAATAGACAAATTAAAATGAAGTCACTTCAGAAACTTTGAAACCATGTGGACTGCGGGGCAAGCCAACGTACATACAAACGTACAACGTACGTAAACGTACACACATGCGTAATATGTAGAAAATATTTGCAGGCAGTCACCGATAGCAGATACCGGATTCTGAAAGAACACGGATCAGAAATATCCTTCTTTCGATTTCCAGATGAGAGGTTTTCTTTGCAGATAAGGAAGTACTCACGTGATTTTATAAAAGAACAACAACATACGGTGGTTCAGGTAAATGCAAGATCTAAGTGAAATATGATCCCAGTAGTGACTCATGACTACAAATATGTTCGCCGGTTAAATATTTACTCTGAAAATCAACACTAGTTCTGCTGTCATTGCCAGATCTAAGTACAATAAGCTTAGCTGAAAGGTAGTAGTCCAGGGTTTACAGCATACTGTTGTAACAGGTCTCGTAGGGCATGTAATTGGAAACGTCATCGTCAATGCAATCAATTAGAGTTCCAGGTGTAGTACCCTACAAAATCATCGTGTCTTGGTTATAGGGCAGATGCGCTGCTAATCGAATTACAGCATTAGTTGTGAAGACAACTACAATTCATATATTCATATATTCATGATAATATGCTTATACCATTAAATAGAGTAAATATGAGATGTTAGTAGACATATATCAACGTTACGTCAGGCGTAGCTCACTCCACGATTTCGTCGCGTCGCTACAAGTACATGCGGCCCACACCAATTTTGGTGTCTAGCACTGGTAGTTGCCGCGCACCGCTATGGAACGGACGCCTGCTCGCGCTTGCGCCACCTTGCGGTCATAATCTGTAGTAATAGTACATACTATTATTTATTGTATGGTTACGTCAAGGTAGTGACATGAATATAATATGTCGCAGAAAGTCCTAGATCATCAAATAATTGTTTATTTGTGGGCATCATGATGCCTAATTAACCCTAGGGTTCCCTCAAGATCATCAAATGATACACAACTTGATTGCACGAAAGCCAATAAACAACATAAAACGTCCTTGTATTGCTAAATTTCTAATCAAAAGTACCTACAAATTAATAATAATAATAATTCAGCCTATATACGTCCCACTACTGGGCACAGGCCTCTTCTCACTCGCGAGAGGGCTTGGGTTATAGTCCCCACGCTGGCCTGATGCGGATTAGGGCTTCAAAGTACAAATTAAGTAATCAAATCAATATTTGGTAATGAACGCGTCTACACGTGTTAAGGTTTGACAGGAATTGTGCCACAGCATCGCCCGCGCGCGCCGGTGCTGGCAGCACTTGAGATTAGATGACATCATGAGACACCCGTGGTTTGTGCCACTGCAATGGTATAATGCCAAGAACTTACTGGTTCGGACCAATATACAAATAATAATAATGTTTTAATTTGTCTGGGTGTTACGAAAGTTCCGCAATTGGTTTGAAAAGGTTGCACTACAATTTAAAGTATTCATCGTCAGTCAAGAGGTTTTTACACTCTTATTAGAAGATCGTTTGTATACGAAAGCATTAAAAACTCACAAATCGTGCTAAGTCTAACAATAAAGCACAATCCATTACCAGCGCGCGAACCATAAAATCTTCAGTTTGGGAATCAGCTTGCCACCAGAAAGAGTGAACATTAAACAACCTACAATTACAAGCCTTTATTATAATTAGCCTAAAAATTATGGGTGAAGGCATTGGAATTATTCAAAGATTAAAAAATCTTCTAAAATATCCTACTTGGTAGACGGATCTTCAGTCTACGCACAACATCATGGTGAGATGACATCCATAACAACTGGAGTTGTCAGCATCACTTTAAATTCATAATCATCGCCTCCATACGATTGTCACCTTCGTGTCAGTGATTCTGTTCATTCGTTACATTCGCTTGCATGACTGACAAGTATATAATATAAGCTTGGTTGACCCGGCACCAGCCTAATTGGCAAGTTTTCAGTTATCTGTGGGGAGTAATAAATTTAGCAGCATAATTGACACTTAAAATAGGTAGGAGCCCACCATTTCATATAAGAATTAATATCTATTCATGGCTTACTATTAATATGGTTGTTTTTAAAGCAACCCTCACCTAAGACTAATCAGTAAGGAAGGATGTATTATCGCCTCGGTTGAAACTACTGCTAGGTTGTTGAGAGTTGTTACTTGTTAGTAACGCATACATTAAATCATGAAGTGTTGTATTTTCTTCTTCACTTTCTGACGCTACTTTCAGGCAGCGGAATACTTGATTCGAAATAAATCTCAATTGCTTGTACAAATAAGAACATCATGTTTATAATTTTTAACACATTTACGGAATAAGTTGTCCTTATGTAATGATAGCCCATTAACAAATAAACCTGGTATACCTAGTCAATAACTATGTATTAATATCTAAATAATGTCAATATCGTATTGTAGTGGGTACCTATACAAACCTTTGGTTATTTGTCCACATTAAAAATCATATTACATTACATCTGGCCTATGATGCAACTTACCTATTTACATTAAATTGTTGGAAAATACGATAAATCAGAGAGGACCCAAGCTTTTCCAATTAGTTACAAAAAATTTAAACAGTGGATGGGCCGGCAGTGCTTTATTTGTGTTAAGCAGTAGATAAGTAGTAGTAATATCATGACATCATACAACAAAACCTTTTTATCACCTAGTGGGCTATTGTAATGAAAGAATCAGGTAATTTGGACGGGTTTAATGTAAAACTCACTCGATGAGGTTCACGTTACACGCATCAGAGCTACTACTTCAGATAATGGTTACACTTAAATTTGTACGACCTACAAGTACCTTCTTATGTATTTAATTATGATTTTAGGGACAGTCTTTCAACTAATAGTCACACAGTTTTGTTTTATATAAAAAGTTAAGTAGTTTTATTTTTGGCACATTTGATCCGGGAGACAATCAGAGTGGGGGGCAATATTTTATTTGTTAAGTTCGTTTTACTCATTCTTAGGTTTATTTTAGTTTATAATTTGTATGTTTAATCTATTGTAATCGAAATGTTTTTAATAATCAAGTATTAAAGGTTTTATAGTCGCAATGGATAACTTATGTTGCCAGTCAGTGCTAACAATTGTCTCGTCTATCGGTAATTACAAATAAGGAAAATCTAGTTAAGGTTTGACGTAAACAATCCTTTGGTATATCAGTACGGAATAAATTTCAAGCCCATATTCTTATCAAGTGATTTTTGCATAAATTTAAATATTATCAGTCACAGTACGCCCGGGCCAGCGCCGGCAGAGGTTTAAACACGTCTCATAATGTGGTTCAAGCGAAGGCACGGACACCTAAATAGAACCGTTTTTCCCCCGAAGGGTAAAAAGCGGATATTTAGGTTCCTGCCGAAGCTTGAACCACACCTGAGGGCCTTGCCGGCTTATGTGGTACTGAAGAGAAAGCAGCCGCGCGCTGGCAACCGGGCGACATTAGTACTTGGGTAGCGCGATAGATGGCGCTACTAGTTGATGAATTCGCTTGATTAGGGCTGAGTTACAAGGGTGTTATCTCATAATGTGGTTCAAGCTTCGGCAGGAACCTAAATATCCGCTTTTTACCCTTCGGGGGAAAAACGGTTCTATTTTACAACGAAGTTTCTTTTCTACAACGAAGACCTCAGCCTTCCTACTACGAGTTACCACGATTAGCGCTCAAAAGGAAGCCGAGCCCTAACATCAGAAGTGCGCAAGAGAACCTGAAACGCCATGTGGATTGGATGAGCAACAAGTTATATTTGCTGCATACATTATTTAAAACACAATTCAACAACCGAAGAAGAATCAACGTGTTGCCAATTATCGGTGGCCAATTTACGACACGAGCAGTAACTCATTTGGTTAACGTTTTAGTAAATGTTGTTGTACACAATATTATCTGGTGAGACGCTTTCATTTTGACAAATTTTAAGTTTGAATTGATTTATTTTAGAAAAAAAAAATGCATGTGCGATGAGCGTTGTGATTAAATATACTTAAAGTAACCACAAAAATGGTACTGGGACATCTTAATACTTATCTATACTGTGGTGTTCATCAATAAATAAGCAGATGGCTGGCAACACTGGTGCGCATGATGGCGGCCGCTGTGTTACGGGCGCTCTGTATGGACCGAATAATAAATTGTTTTATTTACCTATAATCAATATAATTCCTCTAAAAGTAAACTAGATTAATGATGTTAAGTGAACATCACAAGTGGCGACGAGGTAAAACCGTGAGTACCTATGAAATTCGCAAATTGATGAAATATTGGCGCCATATTGGTTTGTAAACAGGGCCGACGATTTGCAAAACGAACGCATGTATATCAGAACAAAATAGACATGTGCGCCGCGCCGCCGCGCCGCCGCCGCCGACGATTTTTCCACGCCGCCGCCGCCGATAAATTTGACCGGCGTATAATCGGCGTGGGACATTTTTTTACCTAACGTATCTTATTCCATGTTGTGTAGTGAGTATATAGTATCAGAGGTATAATTTAAAGATCCTTATGCTTTTTCGCTTATTATTTGCCGGTGGACCAAATTAGCATCATTTTTGTCGTTGCGGTGTTAGCTGTGATAAGGATTTAGCGTTAATTTAAACAAGATCTAGTTTCTGGATCTCAGGTTATTATTTGATATATTTTCGCACAGCTTTTTTTGTAGAACGAATTTTGTTTTACATCAATAGTCTCTTGATTGTCAATTTAATCAGTGAACTAAAGTCAAGAAAATAGCAGGTTCATATCCTAGGACATAATAAACATGCTATTTTCTTCTTAGAATCTCCAGCAAGCTGTCACCACGATTTTAATTGCGTATTTTATGATTTCTCGTATGATGCTGGTGACACGTATAAGGGTCATCATATGAATAGATATGATTTATTTATTTATCACATAATATACAATTTCATTTAAAATTACACAAGATCAATTGTTAGTCATTTTATGGTGATTATCAGCTTCTTTTACTTAACAATATATATTTCAATCAAAATTATAAAAGTCAGTTTAAAGCTTCGTAATAAGCTATAGTTGTAATATTGTTAATGAATAAACAAATAATAATAATATACCTAAACAATTATACCTACTTATAGGAACTTAAATCACCAACTATCATGGCTAAGCTAGCACTAAAGAAAACAGAGTAGACCTTAATATTCCACAAAAGGGGACACTTCAAAGACATTCTGTTGAGCGAATCAACCTGCCAGAGACGTTTTCTTTCGAAAACGATGACATCTTTATTCTAACATACATTTCTGTTAAACTTCAGTTCAGGCAAATGTAAAGAATGTAGTTCATCATTATTTCGTAAATCCTAGGTGTGGCGACAGCGGCTGGTAAAAGTCAATATACCTAGATTAAGACTTATTTTATTTGTATTCCACTAACAAAGTAAGTAAAAATACTGCCTAAAATGTAGCGTTTTAAAGTCTCCTTTTCATTATAACATACCCTTGGTAACCGTTAGGTTGGTATTGGTAATAAATGGTTGCCAAGTGACATGATGGGATATAATTTTCGGCAATAATTTAGAAAACACATATAATATGTTTTGGATAGCCTAGTAAATACTCAGAAGGCTTTAATGTAGAGTTTCTACAGCCACATTCTCATGCAGTATCAAAAATTATGCCACGCCGATTTCACGCCGCACACGCCGCCGCCGCCGGTCAAAAAATCATCAGACGCCGCCGCCGATGATTTTGCCATCGGTGCACATCTCTGTCAACAAAATAAAGTACAAAACAATGAAATCGTGAGAAATACAAGATATGAGTGACTTTCAGATGCCTGTAATGGGTGTAACTCGGAGGCGTCTGAAGATTAGGAAATGGTGCATGGTTCTTTTGGACATTCAACCAAATAAAGTACATTGGTAGATGACAAATGTTGAATTTTATAATACAGTCTGTTGAAATAATAGAGCAATTCGTCAAAATTAATTTGATAATATAGAAATACCTAAGTATATGGAAATACAATACAAGATTAAGTTATAACTAAAAGTTATTTTTCTTTTTAAAAGGGAAGAATGGATAATTGTATCAAATATTAGATTCCTTATCTATTTCATATGGTAAAATACAAGATGTTCTATAAAATAATAACTTGTATTTTGTAGCAGTTTCTGTTTCAAATACTTCTTTACATTTTGCCTTGCAAACTATAAACGACGTACATATTCACCAGCAAAATATAAATTTACTTGTTTCCATATTTCCAAAAGGTCTAAGTACCTGCTGTATGTGCTGCATAGTAAAGTCTGTTTTGTGCTTGGAGTATGATGGTCAAACTAAGAACATTTGTGTTGACCTTTAACGGATCTCATGTAAACATTAATGATTCTCAAAATATACTGGCACAAATGATATAATTAATTACAATGTCTAGGCTATTCAATTCAAGATCTATGAGCGATTGCAGTGATTGTGTGTACATATATATGTACATAAAATGCCAACAAGTTATTGGCTTAGGCTGATGCCGAAAGTATGATGTTAACAACTTGTACGCCAAGTTGTAATACAACATCATAAACCCCATAAAATGATGGGAAAAAATCGTTTGAAACGAAAAATGTCAAAATGACTACTGGCTGTTGCCGAAATGATGATGTTAACGATTTGTACGCCCAAGTCGTAAAGAATAACATCATCAACCCCATAAAATGATGGGAACTAATGGTTGATCATGAATCAACAAGATGGTTAATGGGAAATTTCCATACCTACATATATTATGATGTTAAGGAACTCATACGGTTGAGTTTGCAAAGTAATAGCAACATTTAATGATGTAATAAATAATATACTTAATACCATGAGTAAATGGAACGTAAAGAAGTGAATGTGAGTTGTATTGTACTTTATTAGTTCTTAACAAATCCTGTAATGTGAAGCTGGCAAACACAAATTTGTTAGTAACATGGAATAGAAAAACTACTCAACCTTTCTTTGGGTGCTAGTTCTAGCGTAAGACAAAGACAGTATGATTTTGTCTCTCTATGGTTGAAATGAGACAGTCCCTGGCTAAACTATCTATAGTACTATAGAGTCCATTGCTACTGTCAGATGTCACAGATGTGTCACTTTTGACACTTGACAGATAGAGATTGTTTCAGAACAATGTTGTGTGTTTAGTTAAATGTTAATAAATAAAAGTAATCATTACTTTACATTACATTAGCGATAAAGACAAAAACGGAATGACAGCAATACCTCTAATGCGAATATAGGTATAACATTTTAACCGGTATTCGTTTGACAGTTTTTATACAGGTATTTAATAAAACCGGTTATACGGTCCCTGAAGTAATGTTCCAGATTAGATTCAAGACAATATTGAATCTACTAGATTCTTATATGTACTCCAGGAATGTGTAACTGTGCTCGTTACAGTTTTGTGGCAAACATGGACTAACAGGTTGTGTAAGTTTTCAGGTTTCTTGACCATCACCAGATTTTCCAAACTTACGGAGCATAATGTAGATATTGGATGTTGTTGCAAGTGTTAAAATCATGGATATGTCACAATATGTCCTAAATATAATATAAAAAAGTATAGTTTAACACATTCAGACTAGCAACTAAAATAAGTACAATGTTGTTAACTATATAATTATATTTGCAAGACGTCTATATAGGTGTTGTACGACATTTTCGAAGAAATATCAGTGACCAGAAATGGAGACTGGCTTAGCAGCGTGAAGTATAAGGATCTCATCACATATGGTATGTGTGACGTTTATACAATAAAAGTGCAATGCGAACTACCTGCAAGTCGACATTCTGTTGTCAGCTGTCATGGCGTACAGGCGGGTCGCGGAGCACACCTGACTGACCAACTGAGTTTTATTTATCACCTTGTAATACAACAGAACCTAGACGTCACAATGGCGACGAGGATAAAGAACGTAAGAAAAAACAAAAAAAATCGATGTAGTTGCTAAATAACCGACAAAAAGTTATCAGTTTGAAATTATTTTTTCAATATAAGGGAGGGAGACGAATGACCCTAATAGCACAGGTATGATGGACCCATTGTGGACTTAATTTATAATTCTGAGCACATAAACATCTTTATAAGGTACACTTCTGGTATTGAAACTATATTTTGATCGAGAAAAGAACTATTTTACGCTAATATTATTACTATAGGGCACATTTCAACGTCTTATTCAGTTTAAATACTATTTAATGCTTTTACCTTTCCAAAAAACGGGTCGGTGAACAGAAATTAAGCCAAATACAGTAAAATAAGTTATTATAAAATAGAAATAAAACTTTTATAGCGACTGTGTATTTAAGGAAGCGTGTAAAACTATAATTAAGTTATACGTATAATAAATAAACTGTCGCGCATATTGCTGTGTAGTGCTGAATATGTCTGTTCACCGGTAATTTACTACAGGTAACTAAGTATACCAACGTGGTGCTGTCTGCGTTAACGGTTGTTGAAACAATATCTGGGTGCGCTGTAGTTTATTATTAGCTCACAAATGTATCAAATTAACGACAAATGCTTAATAATAGTTCACATAATAGGGTTAACACTTTTAACCAGAAGTTATCTACCTAAATAAATAATAAGTGTACGCTTTATTTAGCGTCAGACTCAATAAAAATCAACAGATCATCTGCTATACAACATGGTGCTACTTAGCTTACGTGTGCTAGTTAGATATGCATTTAAATTATTTAACCAAATCAGCATAATATTATCTGGGTCTTGTTTCTATAATGCAAAAGGAAAAATAAGTAAACAAACTGATACTGTCGGTGAAATTTGTCGTAAAGCTTAAGCTTAATACGAGTATTCTCCAAAAATGGAATACTTTTATGGTTGTAAATGTTGTTGTGTTAATATTGCACTCACCCTCCTGGGGCCCAGCCATACAAGGAAAAAGTCTGAAATTTGCTATTGAAATTTGAATCTATAGTGTAGGATTCAGGGTTGATTTTGTTTTGTTTAAAATGGAACGAAGCAAAACAGATGCAACTCTGCTTCAATTAAACATTAGGTTGTGTCGCTAAGGAGCAAAATGTCATGGTTACGGCGACGGCGAACATTGAATCCTGAACGAAGCGAGGTATTAAAATGGAATACTGAGCGTAGTGAGGGATTCAAGTGTTAACGCCCGTAAAAATAATTTTGCTACCATGTGACCCATACTGCTTTTCACATCACATAATATATGTATAAGGAAATAAAAAATAAAAAAAAAGTTAAATTAAAGAACCTAAAGTCTTAAGAGTTTAAACCTAAAGAGTCTGAAAAGTCTAAAGAGTAAAGAGTCTAAAGAGTCTAAAGAGTCTAAAGAGTCTAAAGAGTCTAAAGAGTCTAAAGAGTCTAAAGAGTCTAAAGAGTCTAAAGAGTCTAAAGAGTCTAAAGAGTCTAAAGAGTCGAAAGAGTCTAAAGAGTCTAAAGAGTAAATAGTCTAAAGAGCCTAAAGAGACTAAAGCGTTTAAAGAGTCTAAATAGTCTAAAAAGTCTAAAGAGTCTAAAGAGTCTCAAGAGATTAAAGATTAAAGAGTCTAAATAGTCTAAAAAGTAAAGAGTCTAAATAGTCTTAATAGTCTAAAGAGTCTAAGGAGACTACAGAATCTAAGTTAGAGTCTACAGATTGTTAAAGAAGTCTAAAGGGTCTAAGAGTCTTGAGAGTCTGAAGAATCTAGAGTCGTACATGCGTGTAGTAAACAGATTTTGTTGAAAATAATTATAATAAAAAAAAAACCATTTTCCGAATAAATGTAAAAAATTCTTCCACCGAACTTAGAAAGTACCTACTACAGCTGGTAGGACCGTGGGCCTTGGGAAGGTATGGCTATGCTTAATAATTCTGCCGCGCCAGCAATGATTGCGCGGTGATCGATTACATTTGGAAACTCATGAAATGCTTACCTTGTCCTCCTTAAATAAGTTCTTTATTTAATTATTTAAACGAGTTTTCAAATGCAAGTACCGCGGTTATGGTGGTGGGGCGGGGTTGCTGATGCCGACTATGGTGCATTTAAAATAATTAACTAGACATTGACACAACCTTGCCTATAAATATGAAAACTAGAGAAGTCGAGTTTCATAGGCTGAAAAGACAATGGTATTAATGTATAGTTTATGCAAGATACGAGTTCCGTATAAATAAATACCTACAATTGGAGTGCAGACTCCGTGAGTGGAACCTAAGTCCGAATAAGGAAATACCATTGGAGTGAAAACTCCGCGAGTGCTGCATGGGATATCGGCCCATGTAGTGCAAATGATAAGTTCTTCAGAATTAAAAATAAATATAGCTCAGGAAAAATTCCATAAAATTTAAATTGTTAGTAATATGTGACTATAATTAACGTTAAGGAGTGAAACTCAGGTTATTGTCACAAAGACTCGTTGAACTTTAATGTATGTCTTGGGGTCCAATCCTATGTATATGACTGTGTCTACCTGTTCTGTTTGTTACACGTTAGGTTACTTCGATAACTCCTTAAGTACAGAAACTCGGTAGTTAGAAGGTACTTACCTAACGCACATGTTCCGTGCTTACTTACGGTTAGTATTACAATGACGTCTTAATTGTCTGCTTTAGAATGTGTCTGAGTGTCGTGTGCCTGCTATCTGCGAGCACTCTTCCAAGTACGCACGTTTCAGAAGCTAGCGTAATGGACATTTTTAAAGTTGCTGTCGACAAATTATAAGAATACTTTTCGCAAAAACAGAGTTTGTATGAACGATTCGTGTTTCGACTGATGCAACAAGAATTGTACTTTGGAAATTTCTAATCTAATCTATTCCTAATGATTCTAAATGTGATTTCAATGCGGAAAATTGAGCCTCCGCCGATCTAAAGGAAAATATTGAATCTAGGGGTTTCAGTTACAATAAACAAGTGATTATGGGAACAAATTTGATAAAATGTTAGGAGGCAACTGAAAGAGTTTTTGGGCAAACATAACAAACAGGTAGACAGGATTGCGATAATGGCGCCGCCTTCCCCCTAAAAGATAAAATGTGCCGGCATGTGATAAATGTGCCTACAAAGGCCAATTCAAAATGCAAAGCTGCACTAGGACTAAATGAGTACCGATAAAAGTCGACGGGCCGACTAAATTAAAGTCCAAAAATAAATAAATTACCTAAAGCCAATCAACTAATTTTAGTGCCAAAAGAACACAATAGTAATTCTATAAATTTACAATCAGGTCAAAGGTCAATTTAAGGTAAATAAATAGACGCTGGGTCCGTCACAATGCCACACATTGTGTAGGTATCTAAAGTAAATGCTGAAAAAAATACAAAGTACCAATCAGTGACGATGCGTGAAACCTTGCACTCCCACTGCGCTACTTTATATATGACTTGTTCCTAATAGTGAAAACATACACATACGAACATAGTAACCAAATCCGTAAAATGGACGGCCAAGCGATGGCGTAAATATCGGACAGTTACCCAGATAGAGATGAGTTTTAATTAAGTGTAATAAAAAGGCACGTTAGTGGGAAATTTATACTGTGTACGTATAAAAACGTAAGGACCAGACGTGATCTTGATTGCACCAAATTGCAGTTTGCCTAGTTGAGGTTGAAACTAACAAAATCAAACAAACCTTGTAAATTGAGGTTGCAGATCGAGCCTCTATATTTGCAAGAGTACATATATATTATCAAAGAGTTATTTACTTAAGTCGTTGTTTAATTATCGTACAGGTACTAAGTACCAAGTATGAACTAAAACCCAAAATGGCGTAGGGTTTTATTAAAGCAACGGAATAATAATAAAGTAAATCTTCGAACAATGTAGTCGGTGAAACCGTGTTCATGGTAATGAAATTCCATTGGTTCCTTGTAAAATATACATAATTAGAGTTAAACAATATATGCCACCATCAAAATGAACATACACAGATGCTAGTTTTGCTCTATAATAAATCTGTAAGTAATTGAACCTAAGGGAAGCAAAATATCTATAAAAAAAATTATTAATGTGACTGTAACTGTAAAATTAAGGCTGTGTATATTGTAGTCAAGGGCTATTGTAGACTATAGTCAAGGCTAAAATCAACTTCCAATTGTAAGCAGGGATTAAAGTTGTTTTCATAACATAAATAATATCATTCATTGTATAAGTAACATTAAGTTGCTAGATTAACAACAGTACAATCGATATACCATACTTGAATATAATTGAGGTCAATACTGTATTCAGCAAGTAGTATAATTAAAAAACGGTAATTAAATAATGTATCCAATGCAATTTATAATAATAACGGTCAAATATGTAGGTACCTACATCATTTTACCCGAGTAATAGAAATCTATTTGTATAGATCATGGTTTGCGTAAATAACATACCAGTACACAAGTAAAACTAAATAGGTTGTGATATCTGGTATGACTTTTTACCTTACTTAACATTGGACCATTTACGTATATTATAAATTGCATTATATCTATATATTATACTATATTACCTATCAAACAGCCAAGTAAAACTGAGGAAATCAGTTGTTGCCAATAAATAATGTACATGTACGAGATGTTATTGGAAAGCGACCTGTATGTTACAATTTTATTGGAAATTCACGAAATAGGTATTAATTGTGTGAAACGTGTATATAGCTTGAACGCTAATGAAAATACCTAGAAAAGTGTAAGCATCCAAAGAAAATATGTATCAATTAAGGTTAAACTGGTAAGATATTTAAACCTCGAGTTATTATCAATTTGAATAAAAGAAAGCAGACTCGAAATTCAAAACTGAAAAAAGGAGAAGGAGAGAGACTGACATTGTAAAAGTAAAACCATAATTGTATTAAAACACTTTATTACGCTAAACAAGTACATAACAATAAGAGAATAGAATAAATGTGTACAAAGGCGAACTCATCCCTTTAAAGGATCTCTTCCAGCTGACCGCTAAGCAACTGAGAGAGATACTAGGAATAGTGTAAATATTCCAAGGTTATATTGTTAAAAAATGTTTATTGTTGAACTGTTGAGAAATGAATATATCCACACCTCGCCGAGTTTCTTCCGCCGGTTCTTCTCGGGTCTGAGGTTAACGCTGTTTTCCGAACCGGTGGTAGTATGTCGGAATTAGAATCTAAATTAACCTAGCAGTTATAAGATAAACAGATGTGAGATGACTGAACTATTGTTGCATGGCTAACGCATAAAATAAAATAAATAAATCATTATAAAAAGGAAGAGATGTGACGTTTATACAATAAAAGTGCAATGCGAACTACCTGCAAGTCGACATTCTGTTGTCAACTGTCATGGCGTACAGGCGGGTCGCGGAGCACACCTGACTGACCAACTGAGTTTTATTTATCACCTTGTAATACAACAGAACCTAGACGTCACAGTATGTTACGAGCCATGTTTGGAAAGTATATTGTACAACCCTAAATGTCTGGAAATAGGGTAAGTGTAAGTAAAAGAAAATCTCAATGAAGTTTTGATTTAACCTAACTAGTGACTATGACAGAACTGTCAAATCATGAATGTCAGTGATTCAAGTCACATTGTCGAAATCAAAAACAAATTGGACATATCGGTATTCATATTTTGGACTTGTATCGTTTGCGTTTGTAAAAGTACTGCTTTACTGCCTGCCTGTATATGAAATAATAAATACATTAGGTCCGGTGGTATAAAATCATCTTTTGTAAGGGATTATATGTTGTACCCTGTGACGTCTAGGTTCTGTTGTATTACAAGGTGATAAATAAAACTCAGTTGGTCAGTCAGGTGTGCTCCGCGACCCGCCTGTACGCCATGACAGTTGACAACAGAATGTCGACTTGCAGGTAGTTCGCATTGCACTTTTATTGTATAAACGTCACATCTCTTCCTTTTTATAATGATTTATTTATTTTATTTTATGCGTTAGCCATGCAACAATAGTTCAGTCATCTCACATCTGTTTATCTTATAACTGCTAGGTTAATTTAGATTCTAATTCCGACATACTACCACCGGTTCGGAAAACAGCGTTAACCTCAGACCCGAGAAGAACCGGCGGAAGAAACTCGGCGAGGTGTGGATATATTCATTTCTCAACAGTTCAACAATAAACATTTTTTAACAATATAACCTTGGAATATTTACACTATTCCTAGTATCTCTCTCAGTTGCTTAGCGGTCAGCTGGAAGAGATCCTTTAAAGGGATGAGTTCGCCTTTGTACACATTTATTCTATTCTCTTATTGTTATGTACTTGTTTAGCGTAATAAAGTGTTTTAATACAATCAATCAATCAATCCTCTCTTCTTCTTTCTAGGATGTTCTTGTAGAATATTGTCCAGTATTCTATCGTACTGAAACGATGCGCAAATTTTATATTACCTAACAATAATAATTTTCAGTCTTGCACATATGCGATTATGGTTTTACTTTTACAATATCAGTCTCTCTCCTTCTCCTTTTTTCAGTTTTGAATTTTGAGTCTGCTTTCTTTTATTCAAATTGATAATAACTCGAGGTTTAAATATCTTACGAGTTTAACCTTAATTGATACATATTTTCTTTGGATGCTTACACTTTTCTAGGTATTTCCATTAGCGTTCAAGCTATATACACGTTTCACACAATTAATACCTATTTCGTGAATTTCCAATAAAATTGTAACATACAAGTCGCTTTCCAATAACATCTCGTACATGTACATTATTTATTGGCAACAACTGATTTCCTCAGTTTTACTTGGCTGTTTGATAGGTAATATAGTATAATATATAGATATAATGCAATTTATAATATACGTAAATGGTCCAATGTTAAGTAAGGTAAAAAGTCATACCAAATATCACAACCTATTTAGTTTTACTTGTGTACTGGTATGTTATTTACGCAAACCATGATCTATACAAATAGATTTCTATTACTCGGGTAAAATGATGTAGATACCTACATATTTGACCGTTATTATTATAAATTGCATTGGATACATTATTTTATTACCGTTTTTTAATTATAATACAGTATTGACCTCAATTATATTCAAGTATGGTATATCGACTGTACTGTTAATCTAGCAACTTAATGTTACTTATACAATGAATGATATTATTTATGTTATGAAAACAACTTTAATCCCTGCTTACAATTGGAAGTTGATTTTAGCCTTGACTATAGTCCACAGTAGCCCTTGACTACAATATACACAGCCTTAATTTGACCATGGTTACAGTCACATTAATATTTTTTTTATAGACATTTTGCTTCCCTTAGGTTCAATTACTTACAGATATATTATAGAGCAAAACTAGCACCTGTGTATGTTCATTTTGATGGTGGCATATATTGTTTAACTCTAATTATGTATATTTTACAAGGAACCAATGGAATTTCATTACCATGAACACGGTTTCACCGAGTACATTGTTCGAAGATTTACTTTATTATTATTCCGTTGCTTTAATAAAACCCTAGGCCATTTTGGGTTTAAGTTCATACTTGGTACTTAGTACCTGTACGATAATTAAACAACGACTTAAGTAAATAACTCTTTTATAATATATATGTACTCTTGCAAATATAGAGGCTCGATCTGCAACCTCAATTTACAAGGTTTGTTTGATTTTGTTAGTTTCAACCTCAACTAGGCAAACTGCAATTTGGTGCAATCAAGATCACGTCTGGTCCTTACGTTTTTATACGTACACAGTATAAATTTCCCACTAACGTATCTGGGTAACTGTCCGATATTGACGCCATCACTTGGCCGTCCATTTTACGGATTTGGTTACTATGTTCGTATGTGTATGTTTTCACTATTAGGAACAAGTCATATATAAAGTAGCGCAGTGGGAGTGCAAGGTTTCACGCATCGTCACTGATTGGTACTTTGTATTTTTTTCAGCATTTACTTTAGATACCTACACAATGTGTGGCATTGTGACGGACCCAGCGTCTATTTATTTACCTTAAATTGACCTTTGACCTGATTGTAAATTTATAGAACTACTATTGTGTTCTTTTGGCACTAAAATTAGTTGATTGGCTTTAGGTAATTTATTTATTTTTGGACTTTAATTTAGTCGGCCCGTCGACTTTTATCGGTACTCATTTAGTCCTAGTGCAGCTTTGCATTTTGAATTGGCCTTTGTAGGCACATTTATCACATGCCGGCACATTTTATCTTTTAAGGGGGAAGGCGGCGCCATTATCGCAACCCTGTCTACCTGTTTGTTATGTTTGCCCAAAAACTCTTTCAGTTGCCTCCTAACATTTTATCAATGTCAATATTTGTTCCCATAATCACTTGTTTATTGTAACTGAAACCCCTAGATTCAATATTTTCCTTTAGATGGGCGGAGGCTCAATTTTCCGCATTGAAATCACATTTAGAATCATTAGGAATAGATTAGGTTAGAAATTTCCAAAGTACAATTCTTGTTGCATCAGTCGAAACACGAATCGTTCATACAAACTCTGTTTTTGCGAAAAGTATTCTTATAATTTGTCGACAGCAACATTAAAAATGTCTATTACGCTAGCTTCTGAAACGTGCGTACTTGGAAGAGTGCTCGCAGAAGTCGCAGATAGCAGGCACACGACACTCAGGCACATTCTAAAGCGAACAATTAAGACATCATTGTAATTAAATACTATCCGTAAGTAAGCACGGAACATGTGCGTTAGGTAACGCACCTTCTAACTACCGAGTTTCTGTACTTAAGGAGTTATCGAAGTAAACTAACGTGTAACAAACAGAACAGGTAGACACATATACATAGGATTGGACCCCAAGACATACATTAAAGTTCAACGAGTCTTTGTGACAATAACCTGAGTTTCACTCCTTAACGTTAATTATAGTCACATATTACTAACAATTTAAATTTTATGGAATTTTTCCTGAGCTATATTTATTTTTAATTCTGAAGAACTTATCATTTGCACTACATGGGCCGATATCCCATGCAGCACTCGCGGAGTTTTCACTCCAATGGTATTTCCTTATTCGGACTTAGGTTCCACTCACGGAGTCTTCACTCCAATTATAGGTATTTATTTATACGGAACTCGTATCTTGCATAAACTATACATTAATACCATTGTCTTTTCAGCCTATGAAACTCGACTTCTCTAGTTTTCATATTTATAGGCAAGGTTGTGTCAATGTCTAGTTAATTATTTTAAATGCACCATAGTCGGCATCAGCAACCCCGCCCCACCACCATAACCGCGGTACTTGCATTTGAAAACTCGTTTAAATAATTAAATAAAGAACTTATTTAAGGAGGACAAGGTAAGCATTTCATGAGTTTCCAAATGTAATCGATCACCGCGCAATCATTGCTGGCGCGGCAGAATTATTAAGCATAGCCATACCTTCCCAAGGCCCACGGTCCTACCAGCTGTAGTAGGTACTTTCTAAGTTCGGTGGAAGAATTTTTTACATTTATTCGAAAAATGGTTTTTTTTATTATAATTATTTTCAACAAAATCTGGTTACTGCACACATGTACGCCTCTAGATTCTTCAGACTCTCAAGACTCTTAGACCCTTTAGACTTCTTTAGACTATTTAAACTCTTACAATCTTTAGACTCTAACTTAGATTCTGTAGTCTCCTTAAGACTCTTTAGACTATTTAGACTATTTAGACTATTAAGACTATTTAGACACTTTACTTTTTAGACTATTTAGACTCTTTACTCTTTAATCTCTTGAGACTCTTTAGACTCTTTAGACTTTTTAGACTATTTAGACTCTTTAAACGCTTTAGACTCTTTAGACTATTTAGACTCTTTAGACTCTTTAGACTCTTTAGACTATTTAGACTCTTTAGACTCTAGACTATTTAGACTATTTAGTCTCTTTAGGCTCTTTAGACTATTTACTCCTTAGACTCTTTAGACTCTTTAGACTATTTAGACTCTTTAAACGCTTTAGACTATTTAGACTCTTTAGACTCTTTAGACTATTTAGACTCTTTAGACTCTTTAGACTATTTAGACTCTTTAGACTCTTTAGACTCTTTAGACTCTTTAGACTCTACTCTTTTAACTCTTTAGACTTTTCAGACTCTTTTCACTCTTTAACTCTTTAAACTCTTAAGACTCTTTAGGTTTAAACTCTTAAGACTTTAGGTTCTTTAATCTAACTTATTTTTATTTTTTATTTCCTTATACATATATGATATGATGTGAAAAGCAGTATGGGTCACATGGTAGCAAAATTATTTTCACTTTGGGCGTTAACACTTGAATCCCTCACTACGCTCAGTATTCCATTTTAATACCTCGCTTCGTTCAGGATTCAATGTTCGCCGTCGCCGTAACCATGACATTTTGCTCCTTAGCGACACAACCTAATGTTTAATTGAAGCAGAGTTGCATCTGTTTTGCTTCGTTCCATTTAAACAAAACAAAATCAACCCTGAATCCTACACTATAGATTCAAATTTCAATAGCAAATTTCAGACTTTTTCCTTGTATGGCTGGGCCCCAGGAGGGTGAGTGCAATATTAACACAACAACATTTACAACCATAAAAGTATTCCATTTTTGGAGAATACTCGTATTAAGCTTAAGCTTTACGACAAATTTCACCGACAGTATCAGTTTGTTTACTTATTTTTCCTTTTGCATTATAGAAACAAGACCCAGATAATATTATGCTGATTTGGTAAATTTAAATAAAGTTTTACTGAATTTAGACTTCGATGTATTTAGTGATAGCATATCGGTAATAAGAAATAAATTAATTGCAAAATTAATTGCATTTTTTATGGGTGATACTTCTAGCGCGGGTTCGGGCTTGGCTTACTGAAGTATACGAGTACTACATGGGTGCACTTGTATATATATTTGTATTTTCTGTATTTCGGTTTTTTCTTGAAGTTTTGTGCAGTCGGCGGTGGAAGTGCATGGCCACTTTATGAATGTTTTCCATTCCTAATGTGCCTATGCAGTTTTGCAGCTAGTTGTACACAGGAACCTTGGCTTGTGCTGTTGCTTAACTTGTGTGTGTAACTGATTTGTGATTATATTTCTTCTTTATTTACCTACTTAATTTTTATAAGTGAGAACCTGTAATTGGCTCTGTGAATCTATTTTAGTTTTTGGAAATGTTTATAGCTGTTGGTTTTCCATGTATGTAATAAAAATAAAAAATAAAATAAATAAATGCTCCGCGACCCGCCTGTACGCCATGACAGTTGACAACAGAATGTCGACTTGCAGGTAGTTCGCATTGCACTTTTATTGTATAAACGTCACAGGTCTTTTGAGTCTTAGTGCTCAATTAGTACAATAAATGTGTACTCTTGGGTAGATCAATAAAGTGGTTCAAGCTACAACTTTAATCTACTAGTTTTACTTAATTAGTTAGCCTCAACAAATTAAACATCAGGCAAACTGTCATTGAGAGCGATCAAAATCACGGTTAATTCGAATACTTATTGTTTTTATTTTATAATGTGTAGGTACCTACACACAGTATTTAGTTATTTGTTTCTGTTTTGATTTAATGTATCGGTTCTGAGACAATGTATAATTTCTAATGTATGTATTGTCTCAACCGCATACCTAAGAGTTTTGGCATCCTTAATTATTGTAAGTTTATGCATGTGACTGAAATAAGGAAATATATTTTCCGGTAAAGTGCCTTTTTAATTACACTTAATTATAATTAGTCATCACATCACACACATCACTCATCTTCATCTGAGTAGGTGTACCTACTACCTAGGTAGTTAAAAAGGGACTTCGTCATCTACACTGTTAACCGACAAAAGTCGTATGTCTATTTACAAGACATTAGGTTAACTGCTAGTCACTAGAGTTTTTTCTGTTAGTACCTTAGTCATGGTTGCCTTGGGTATAGTTTCGTAGTTTAGTTAAGTAAGCAGTGCTTCCTCACCGTGTAAGGCTCCTCGCATCGCCACTTCAGTTTTTACAGCATTGACTTTAGGTACTACATGACATGATGTAGGCCCAGCGTCTATTTACGTACCTGTTGTATACTTGGGTTTGTAATTGAGCTTTGCCCTGATTATTATTCTATAGAATCATGTATTCCGGCTCTAAAATAGATTGGAATTGGGATTTATTATATGAAATCTGGGTCATATACGATTTTGAAGAATTGTATATCCTCATCTATTTATAGATTTTATTTGGGCAGTTTAGGCATGCCTCTGTGTTCCACAATTTACACGGCTACTTACGCAGAATGCATTATTACTCTTATCCTGGTCACCTGCTTGTTTCTCTTATACTATAATTTAACATGTCTTCTAACTGTTCCAACAGGATTGCTACAACAATCTTTAACCGGAATACCGTCTAAGTCGTCGTATAATATATTTTTATATATACTTTGTCCGTTTTTATTTAAGCTGATACATTCGGTTCTTACCCATACGAACATCTGCAAAATGCAGTTAATTTATGATACGGGTATAGGTTAGAAGAAGGTTAAATTGTAATACTTTACAGAAAATGTTTCCAACTGGCGTATTTTTTTTTTATTATTGAAATCTACTCTGAATCTACATTAGTAGATATGCCTATTCCCGAGGCCATCCATCTATACCTACGCCTTAAGTTAACTGGAACAGTAGGCAGAGGCACTAAACTGCTTATTATATAATTTCGAATTCAGTAAATACATTACATAATAGGAGGTCACTCTATACTAACATAATGTCAGTTTATGACTATTTTGCCTCCCTATTAAGTTTTGGTGGGCTAAAGAATCCGTCTAATGGTGGTATCTAGGACATTTTGAATGACCTAAAACAAGATACTATCGTTAGTACCAACCAACACTATATCGCGTCAGTTTACTTTTAAGTACTATGTTGTACTAATTTGGACGACCTATAACAAAAGGTCCTATCGTTAGTACCAACCACCACTATCGCGTCTACTAGACTAGTTACTAGGTACATTTGACTCTTTTGGTTTGTTAGTACCAGTTGAACATTCAACTAACTAATTATTCTCTGTTTGTATCGTAGGTAAGTGTTATGATTTCGCTTATCATTTCTTTTGTTTTGCTAGTACTAGTTGAACATTCAACCCACTACTTATTTATTTTGCTAGTACCAGTTGAAAGTTCCAACCTACTAATTATTTGTTTTGCTAGTACCAGTTGAAAGTTCCAACCCACTAATTATTTGTTTTGCTAGTACCAGTTGAAAGTTCCAACCTACTAATTATTTGTTTTTCTAGCAACAGTTGAACAATCAACCTACTAATTATTTGTTTTGCTAGTACCAGTTGAACAATCAACCTACTAATTATTTGTTTTGCTAGTACCAGTTGAACATTTCAACCTACTAATTATTTGTTTTGCTAGTACCGGTTGAACATTTCAACCTACTAATTATTTGTTTTGCTAGTACCGGTTGAAAGTTTCAACCCACTAACTTTGTTTTGCTAGTACCAGTTGAAAGTTTCAACCTACTAATTATTTGTTTTGCTAGTACCAGTTGAACATTTCAACCTACTAATTATTTGTTTTGCTAGTACCGGTTGAAAGTTTCAACCTACTAATTATTAGTTTTGCTAGTACCGGTTGAAAGTTTCAACCTACTAATTATTTGTTTTGCTAGTACCTGTTGAAAGTTTCAACCTACTAATTATTTGTTTTGCTAGTACCGGTTGAACATTTCAACCTACTAATTATTTGTTTTGCTAGTACCGGTTGAAAGTTACAACCTACTAATTATTAGTTTTGCTAGTAACGGTTGAAAGTTTCAACCTACTAACTATTTGTTTTGCTAGTACCAGTTGAAAGTTTCAACCTACTAATTATTTGTTTTGCTAGTACCAGTTGAACATTTCAACCTACTAATTATTTGTTTTGCTAGTACCGGTTGAAAGTTTCAACCTACTAATTATTTGTTTTGCTAGTACCGGTTGAAAGTTTCAACCTACTAATTATTTTTTTTGCTAGTACCGGTTGAAGGTTTCAACCTACTAATTATTTGTTTTGCTAGTACCGGTTGAGAGTTTCAACCTACTAATTATTTGTTTTGCTAGTACCGGTTGAAAGTTTCAACCCACTAATTATTTGTTTTGCTAGTACCAGTTGAACATTTCAACCTACTAATTATTTGTTTTGCTAGTACCGGTTGAAAGTTTCAACCTACTAATTATTTGTTTTGCTAGTACCGGTTGAAAGTTTCAACCTACTAATTATTTTTTTTCTAGTACCGGTTGAAGGTTTCAACCTACTAATTATTTGTTTTGCTAGTACCGGTTGAAAGTTTCAACCTACTAATTATTTGTTTTGCTAGTACCGGTTGAAAGTTTCAACCCACTAATTATTTGTTTTGCTAGTACCAGTTGAACATTTCAACCTACTAATTATTTGTTTTGCTAGTACCGGTTGAAAGTTTCAACCTACTAATTATTTGTTTTGCTAGTACCGGTTGAAAGTTTCAACCCACTAATTATTTGTTTTGCTAGTACCAGTTGAACATTTCAACCTACTAATTATTTGTTTTGCTAGTACCGGTTGAAAGTTTCAACCTACTAATTATTTGTTTTGTTAGTACCGGTTGAAAGTTTCAACCTACTAACTATTTGTTTTGCTAGTACCAGTTGAACGTTTCAACCTACTAATTATTACTTATACCAACTGCAGCATAGATGTGATGTACAGTTTACTTCTTGCAATTTATTTTTCTTGTTAGTCCGACTCCGACTTACTACTCAATTCATTTGATGCTGAGTTTACGTGTCTACTCCTACAGTCAAACAATAACAAAGCCCTCGGCATTCATCAGTCTAAGTACGCTATCTATAGTTCTTGACTCACTTGACATCGTAAAGGTCCTTGATAATTTAACTGGTCCGTTACCTGCTAGCATTGTTTATTATCATAAACTGCACATACCTATGTATATATAAATACATGTTAAGTCGACACCAAGTTAACATCTATTCATACCCATATCGTGCTATAAATAGCATTTCAATTGATTATACCTGGTTATTTTAGCCGAACAATATTTCTTTTAGGACATAAGATCCATAAAATTTATACAACTATACCGACTTGATATGCAGGTTTCTCTATACGTTCCCTCATGTAAAAATATCTTAGTATTTAATTACACGACTAAGTAGGTCGGTATATTTTAAGTATGAACGGTAAATACACAACTCATAATAATCATGATTTCCGCGAAGGTAGTTTGATTATTTACCCTTTATATCATATGAATTCTAATATACGATTTTGAGTCAGAAAATAAACCATGTACCATCTGTATTTGTAACACGCAAACCATCGGCATATTCGTTTCTGTCATTTCATGGAAAAATTCATGGCTAATACGTCGGTGCCACATCATAGGAATAATGTAACATGAGTACATTATTTTTTGTAGTGACCCCAATTATTGATCTATCTTGCATTGATTACACTTTTGGATTTACATTTGGTAACCAGGCTCACACACAGTAGCCATTGTCAAAGAGTTAGTGTAATAAGCACGCGTATATTTCTTCTTTGCTTAGTAAACATTCCTCCAGAGCTACGTACCATCAATTATTTACTCAATAATAGTTGTAAAGTTAACCACTGTTCTTATGTAAACAGTCGACAAAATCAACTGTGCATATACATAATTGTTTTTATAAACATTGATTGTAAACAAAACTATAAAATTAGGTATAGGTACTAGATCTACGTTTTTACAGTAATATTTAAATTCTGCATTAGTTTCTTTAATACTCCTCTTACGTGAGTTTGGAATTTCATAACCTACTTACGTAAGTACCGCCTAACAAAATCGTTGCAGTTTTAATATTTTCGTATTATGTACAACCGTACGTCACTCGTTACACAGAATATCACCTCGCCCAAAATTTTGTATTACCTGAATACAATCGGCAGCTCGGGAGGAAATGTACAAATACGGTAGCTATTAGGTTAGGATTTCCATACCTTAGATTTGTTTTTTTGTTCCCGCCACCGTTACCTTTCCTTTCCGTAATTTTTTGTAATATCCCATCCTCGTCGCCATCTGTGACGTCCAGGCTCCGTTGTGTACTGGGTGATCAAATGAAACAACTGTTATCACTTGTGCACTCCGCCAGCCACCCACTCGCCATGACACTTCTCCACGGAGTGAAGCTAGTGGGTAGTTGCGTCGTACTGTTTATTGTGTAATCGTCACAGGCATATGAGCTTCTACGAGAACCGTTAATGTTTATATAACGGTTTAAAATTATTTTTTATCTATTAATAGGTTAGCTTGATAAATTTCCCTAAAGGAATAAGTTCGCCCATGTATGTACTTCCTTTTTGCAATAAAGTAATTTATTACCAAGAGAATATCCGTATTTTTCTTATTTAAATAAATAAATAAATAAATAAACATTATAGGACATTTATACACAAATTGACTAAGCCCCACGGTAAGCTCAAGAAGGCTTGTGTTGTGGGTACTCAGACAATGATACATATAATATATTTCATATTTTATATTCATTTATTCATAAAATTACAAACTTTACATGTCAAAAGGGTTATTAATTGTGACGATTACACACAGTACGACGCAACTACCCGCTAGCTTCACTCCGTGGAGAAGTGTCATGGCGAGTGGGTAGCTGGCGGTGTGCACGAGTGATAACAGTTGTTTCATTTGATCACCCAGTACACAACGGAGCCTGGACGTCACAGATGGCGACGAGGGTAAAATATTACAAAAAATTACGGAAAGGAAAGGTAACGGTGGCGGAAAAAAAAAACAAATCTAAGGTATGGAAATCCTAACCTAATAGCTACCGTATTTGTCCATTTCCTCCCGAGCTGCCGATTGTATTCAGGTAATACAAAATTTTGGGCGAGGTGATATTCTGTGTAACGATAAGATGCATCATTTTAAATCTTTGTGTACGATATGATAGCTCCTTCTTAAATAGTCTACCACATCGACACTTGGCCAACAACATGGTGTGATATGATCGCTCCTTCTTCAATAGTCAACCAAGTCGATATATAGTTAACACCATGGTGTGATAGGCGCTCCTTCTTCAATAGTCAAGCATATCAACACCTCGACAAGATAGCTCCTTCTTAAATAGTTTACCAAGTCGATTACATAGTTAACTACACATGTGATATATGATATTGATCGCTCCTTCTTCAATAGTCAACCATATCATCACCATGACAAGATAGCTCCCGGTTGGGCAGTCTACCAAGTCGAAACTCAACCAACAATATGTGATATATGATTGCTCCTTCTTCAATAGTCAACCATATCATCACCATGACAAGATAGCTCCCGGTTGGGCAGTCTACCAAGTCGAAACTCAATCAAAAATATGTGATATATGATTGCTCCTTCTTCAATAGTCAACCATAGCATCACCATCATCGTCAGTCATATGACCAACCAACATAAATCACTTTTTTTTCTTTTTTTTTCTTTTTTTTTAATAGATAAATTATGTTAAGTATATAAAACTTCTTAGTCCCATAGCAAGCTCAACTAGCTTATGTTTTGGGCACTAGAAGACTATAGAGATGTATAAATATATTTATGCATAAGTATATATAATATGTTACATATTCATACTTATATACATGACGGAGGCACGGGCGACGGCAGTGGGCATAGTACCTCAATGTATTACTTCACAGCTAAATTAGTATGCTACCAGTGCATGAAATAAACATTCGAACTCGTTAACCATACTAGTGCCTACTAAAATATCTAGTCGTTATTGGGATGTATTTGGATTGCACTCAAATAAAAGGATCGCATTAAATCGTTCAAGTCTTTATTCAAGTCAAGCTAGGCCGGCTCCAACCGTACACCTCTGACCCGAGAAGATTTAGCCCTATTTGGGACCGGCAACAAACTCGGCGGGACAGATCTTTTCAAAACAACACTTCTTCTCTTTATTTTACAAAGGTAAGGTTCTAATCACACGTAAGAAATCAAAATAACACTTGGAATAAAACACTTAGCTAAATGGTTAAAGAACGTTGGATTCTATAAGCTTTCAGAATAATCCTTCAGGAACGTGGCGAGTGAGCACGAGGTTGGCTAACGAGTACGTCCGACTTCTAGCGCGGTCCGATCAAGACTCCCCACCAGCGGCGGAGCCTCGCTGCTCCAGTCCTCCCGCCTCAACGTCAAGTTGGTCAACCGGCTTGACCAGTCTACCAACATAACGACAAAAATGCCAACTCGTGCCTACCTTCATACACACACCCAAGAGAAACCTCTTGACGTTCCAAAGCCTTCTACCTGTCATCTTAGTTCAACAATACGCCAATAGACGGCGTTACTCTCTACGTTATGAATTTCGTTACAACTTCCAAACAGCAAACATCGCTAGTAGCCAAACATTGCTAATCAATTGTATACAGGCGTCTAAAATAATGAACTGTAACGCTGCAATACGTCCTTCTGGAGTCACGCCCCGACACGGCGGCTGCCCTAAGCAGAAAACAAGTAACTCGAAAATTTTCAAAAACGGTTTTTTTGGATTTTCGGAATCTACAATTTCAGGCGCATCTTTCACCAAAAAAATAATTGTAAAATAATGTGTAGTTTTCAAAATATTCATGTTTTTAAAATCCGAGTATCTTTTTTTGACCCTGAATTCTACGCTAAATTCAAGTATATGTCCCATTTCTACGCTAAAGACAAGTAACTAAACAGAGATACTTGTAATTCATATAGATGACCGAGATACTTGAGTTTAGCGTAGATGTTCGTAAGTGCGATTTAGTTTATTACAATGGTAAAACAAGTATCTCCCAACACAATCTGCGATTTAGGTTAGAAATTAGTTACATACTTATACAAAAGGTACCTTGTTTAAAAACATACATAGAAAACAAATTTTCTTAGCAATATTCCTATATTATTCCTGTCAAAGGTGAAGTCTGTGAAATTTAAGTTTAAAGAAAAAGTGTTGTTAAAACAATTAAAATTATCTGTATTGTCTACACTGTAGACTCTACAGTAATGAAAACAGAACACTAGAAGACGCCAAAAAAAAAAGAGAAAATCATAATTATGCCGTATCCGTGCCAAAGGTTTTGGAAAAAATTAGAAACAAACAACAACTGACTGTATTCAATTGACCAAAAGGGAAATATTTAATCCAGGCTAATGCCAAAATTTGAATTTTTATAAAGACACTTATTATGTGGTAAAGTGAATCATCTGAGGTCAATCTCGAGAAGTCTATTAGTAGAGTTCGACCAAGAAAAGTCTGCAGAGATGTTGAAAGCACACCAGTGCCAGTGTTATTTATATGTCATAATTTCATAGAAGTTTGACGTTTAAAATAACACCTGCACTGGTGTGCTCTCAACATCTACTCGTATGCAGACTTTTCTTGGTCTAACTCTACTAATAGACTTCTCGAGATTGAGCTTGTGCTGTCAAAATCTCTGCAGACTTTTCTTGGTTTAACTCTAGCCACTAAAGCGATCCACCAATTACATCAAAATTTCAGATCGATATGGTTTTATAAGAAATAGGTAAAACTGACTTGAAGGATTTAATTCGATTTTTACTTTGTTACAAGTTAAAGAGTAAATAAAGTAACTATGTACCTAAGTATGCATTTATCTATACACGTATGTATATATCGTCGCCTAGTACTCATAGTACAAACTTTGCTGAATTTGGGGCTAGGTCAACCAGTGTAAGATTGTCCCCAAATATAGATTTTTATGAACTCACCAGCTCTCACCATTCCATGCACCTGCCTCATTCCTATCAAACACGTCTGTCAAATAGGACTATAAAAAAATGCAAGTCGGACTCGCCCACCGAGCGTTCCTTACAAATTTAGTTATTGATTTTATTTATTTTTTACAAATTTATAGTTTTCAGATTATTCCCTGTACTTATAATGTAATACAATATTACTTGCCAAATTTCATAGTTCTAGGGCAACGGGACTTCTCGTTGACCTAGCTACCTACTACCCACCTACTTAGGTACCCTTTAAATTTTGAATCCCTTGAGAATGTCGAAATATACTTACGTATTTTGGCATAAACCACCGTATCTTTTTTTTACGTTAATGTAGATGTTTGATTTTTTCTACATCTTTAAGGGAATGTAGACCTGAGTATATGGTTTTAATTTCAACTCGATACCTCCACGCGTTTCCGAGATAAAGGATCTTGACAAACAAATGGACGGAGGACGGACGGACAACAAAGTGATCCTATAAGGGTTCCGTTTTTTCCTTATGAGGTATGGAACCCTAAAAAAGAAAAGTTCGGAAGCAGGATCCTGTAGGTACCACCCATCCACGAAGACAGAGGGTTTGTTGAAGGAATGGGTCATCGTATCACAAAATAATCTTTGAAAATAAATAAAATCGATGAAATAAGTACCAATAACCATGTGTCAGAAGGTACGAGGATGGCATCATCAATCACTAATTAAAATAAGTCTATTTTCCAATAGAAAAGAACTTTAAAATATATAAAAAATATATTTTTTTTTCAAGCGTTTTATCGCAAGGTCTTTAAATCGCGCTTAAAATGGTGCCAAGATCATGAAGATCAAATAAAGATGGACATTATTACCTCTCATCATTCAAAGAAGGATTTCCGCTCCTTTTGGAAGGCCACTAATAAATTGAAACCTTTGAGTGGTCACCCGGCTAGCGTTGAGGGCATTAGCGATCTAAAAGACATTGCTAACCTCTTTAAGGACCATTTCATTATAAAATCGACTTTAGGCCCAACGGAGTTGGGGGGGCTGGATAGTGAGACCGAGATTGAGAGTGTGGGTCCTAGCCTTACTGCCAAGGACATTGCCAAAATTATAAAATCAATGTCCGGAGGTAAATCCCCGGGATACGACGGTCTCTCTATTGAGCACCTCCAACATGCAGGTCCCCACTTACCGAGAGTGTTGGCAATGTTTTATACCTTGTGTATTAGGCATTCTTATCTGCCAGTTAACCTGATGCGGACGATCGTCGTACCTATTGTCAAAAACAGGACGGGAGACCTGGCAGATAGGAGTAACTACAGACCCATTTCGTTGGCAACAGTCACGGCCAAAATACTTGATAGTGTGCTTAATTCACAGTTAAATAACCATGTTAAACTGCATGATAACCAACTAGGTTTTCGACCACAGTTATCTACAGAGTCTGCGATTCTGTGTCTTAAGCACACTGTCAGTCACTGTTTGGCATAATAATGCCAAAAGTAAAACACCGGTGGTAGCCTGTTTCCTCGATCTGTCTAAGGCTTTTGACCTGGTTTCCTATGACATACTGTGGAAGAAGCTGGAAAATACCACTTTACCGCAGGAAACCATTCGAATATTTAAGTATTGGTATGGAAACCAGGTCAACAGCGTTAGATGGTCAGACGTGCTATCTGATGAGTACAGGTTGGAGTGCGGGGTGAGACAGGGGGGGTTGACCTCACCTACGCTCTTTAACCTGTATGTTAACGGACTAATCGAGGCGCTCAGTAGAACCCATGTCGGCTGTCATGTGGATGGAGTTTGTGTCAACAACATAAGTTATGCAGACGACATGGTGCTGCTGAGCGCGTCGGTGTGTGGGCTGCGCAAGTTGTTAAAAATCTGCGAAACGTATGTCTCAGATCATGGACTTAAATATAACGCAACCAAGAGCCAGTTCATGGTGTTTGAGTGCGGTCGCAAGAAGACAATGGAATTTCCTGCCATTTGCCTCAATGGTACCCCTATAGATAGAGTGGACCATTTTAAGTACTTAGGCCATGTGATCGCGACCGACCTCAAAGACGACCTGGACATGGAAAGGGAACGAAGGGCCCTGTCGGTCAGGGCGAATATGATCGCCCGCAGATTTGCAAGGTGCTCTAAAGAGGTGAAGGTCACTTTGTTTAAGGCGTTTTGCACTTCCCTCTACACCTGCAATCTGTGGGCGGAGTATACGCAACGGGCATATGGGGCCCTTAGGGTCCAGTACAATAATGCGTTCCGGGTGTTGATGGGACTGCCTCGTTTCTGTAGCGCATCAGGGATGTTCGCGGCGGCGCGCGTGGATTGTTTCTATACTACCATGCGTGCACGCGCAGCATCCCTGGTGCGCCGTGTGCGTGGCAGTCCCAACAGCCTCCTTCGCATGATAGCGGATAGGGTTGACTGTCCCTACTTGTTACACTGTGAGGGATTGCATTCGCCCATCAGTGTTGTTTTGTTTTAAAAAATAACCCTGTACCTACTAACCCCTTAGTTTGTAAGCATTACTAATAAAAATTGTGTCCATGTGTTACACGTAATAAATAAAAATATTCATATTCATATTCATTCATTCATTCATTCATATTCATTCATTTATTATCTAACAGGGATTTTGAAGTCGATAAACCTAAAAGAAATAAAAATCAGTTTTCGGTAGCCTATGTTATTATAAACTGAAATAAATGTCATATACTAAGAAAAAGTGACCAAGGCCTCCAGTGCCCCAGGCTGGAATCGAACCAGCGTCCTCTGCTATCGCGGCAGGTGCCTGAACCACTCGGCCACCGGGCCACAGCGACATTAGTCAAATTTTCCAAGTATATGCACTTCCTACTGAAGGCTTGTGGCGCCCCCTAGCCATCTCTAAGGTAGAACAGTATGGTTCGAACCTTCTATCTGGATCATTCTCATGATGATACCGAGCTAGCGAGAGAGATGGCGCTGCCAATCAATACTATGAAGTATTTGAACAAATTAAATTATTTTTCAGAAAATATTTTAATTTGTTTTTATCAAGTAGAAACACTACTATATAAATTATAAACTGAAATAAATGTCATATACTAAGAAAAAGTGACCAAGGCCTCCAGTGCCCCAGGCTGGAATCGAACCAGCGTCCTCTGCTATCGCGGCAGGTGCCTGAACCACCCGGCCACCGGGCCACAGCGACATTAGTCAAATTTTCCAAGTATATGCACTTCCTACTGAAGGCTTGTGGCGCCCCCTAGCCATCTCTAAGGTAGAACAGTATGGTTCGAACCTTCTATCTGGATCATTCTCATGATGATACCGAGCTAGCGAGAGAGATGGCGCTGCCAATCAATACTATGAAGTATTTGAACAAATTAAATTATTTTTCAGAAAATATTTTAATTTGTTTTTATCAAGTAGAAACACTACTATATAAATTATAAACTGAAATAAATGTCATATACTAAGAAAAAGTGACCAAGGCCTCCAGTGCCCCAGGCTGGAATCGAACCATACTGTTCTACCTTAGAGATGGCTAGGGGGCGCCACAAGCCTTCAGTAGGAAGTGCATATACTTGGAAAATTTGACTAATGTCGCTGTGGCCCGGTGGCCGAGTGGTTCAGGCACCTGCTGCGATAGCAGAGGACGCTGGTTCGATTCCAGCCTGGGGCACTGGAGGCCTTGGTCACTTTTTCTTAGTATATGACATTTATTTCAGTTTATAATTTATATAGTAGTGTTTCTACTTGATAAAAACAAATTAAAATATTTTCTGAAAAATAATTTAATTTGTTCAAATACTTCATAGTATTGATTGGCAGCGCCATCTCTCTCGCTAGCTCGGTATCATCATGAGAATGATCCAGATAGAAGGTTCGAACCATACTGTTCTACCTTAGAGATGGCTAGGGGGCGCCACAAGCCTTCAGTAGGAAGTGCATATACTTGGAAAATTTGACTAATGTCGCTGTGGCCCGGTGGCCGAGTGGTTCAGGCACCTGCCGCGATAGCAGAGGACGCTGGTTCGATTCCAGCCTGGGGCACTGGAGGCCTTGGTCACTTTTTCTTAGTATATGACATTTATTTCAGTTTATAATTTATATAGTAGTGTTTCTACTTGATAAAAACAAATTAAAATATTTTCTGAAAAATAATTTAATTTGTTCAAATACTTCATAGCCTATGTTATTAGCTTTCATTTAGTACCATTTCCTTCAGAATTGCATGAAAATTGGAAAAGTTATTGAGCGGAGAGCCAAATATGTTTAATATTTAAGAAGCTAAAGTGCTTGCTATTTCCAAGCTAAACACGAGATACTTGAATTTGTGTAGAATGGTTCTGAGATTTTCGGGCAGTAAACTACACAGAAAACATTTTATGCCCGTACAAAGTTTAATATACAAGAATAACAAAAAATAAAGTCTGTATAAGCTTAATTTTATCGCCTTTAACAATGGTATAAACAGATGTTACATTTTAGACCAAATACCTAACAAAACTGACAAATTACGTTTTTTTGCTCTCCTCAAAAAATTGTCAAAACTGGGTTACTTGTTTTCTGCTTAGGGCAGCCGACGGCCGTCCTGCGGTTCACACGTCCCCGTGTGAGCGAGCCGTATCTGAAAAGGAAAATAAATTTGCAACAGTAATTGCTCTAAAGCTCGGTCAACCTGACCATGTGAATAATAATAAAGAGTTGACCATGTCACAAGGTATTGGCTGTATTTTATGACGGTAATGTACCAAAAGTATTCGCATTAAGATAACCGACAACAGATAGTTCATTAACCTTAAACATGATACACAATTTCATGTCTATTTTCTCTCAAACTCTTTGCTTTACTGACCGATATTCCTGGACAATCCTCCAGGGGTGACCGAACTCCATGGACAACCCCGGAAGACGACCGACATTACTGGACAATCCTGGGGTAACAGACAGCCACCTTGCCTTAACCAGGTAACTCCGAGGACAACCCCAGGACGACCGACTTTCCTGGACAATCCTCAAGAACGACCGAAATCCATGGACAGTTCCTGAGGATGACCGACATTCCTGGACAATTTCCAAGGGTGACCGAACTCCATGGACAACCCCGGAAGACGACCGACATTACTGGACAATCCTGGGGTAACCGACAGTCACCTTGCCTTAACCAGGTAACTCCGAGGATAACCCCAGGACGACCGACTTTCCTGGACAATCCTCAAGAACGGCCGAAATCCATGGACAGTTCCTGAGGATGACCGATATTCCGGATCTTTTCTCAAGGGCGACCGAAATCCATGGACAGCCCCTAAGAAAGACCAACACACATGAACAATCCTCAAGGACGACCGAACCTCCCGGTCAGCCCCTGAGCACAACAACAACCGCAGAAACTCGCTCAAGAGTTCCAAACAGAAGCAAAACATCTCAAAATAATCCCAACGAAATGTGAACTGCTCACCAGATCAATAAAGTATGATGCACGCGTCCAAGACAAAGGTGGTGGTGGTGAAGTCCAACCCAAGCACGACGGCTGATGCTTTCCGCCTTGCAGTTGGCGTTGCTGCAGCAGATGGCGAGATGCACGATGTGGTTTATCGTAGCTGGCTGATACTGAAATCATCATTTGCACGGTATCAGTTCCATCGTGTAAGTAGATTAAAATTCAAGGATTACGAGCGTGCTCTAGAAGAGGATACTAAAACATGTTATCAATGGATACAGGACTTAATTCTTTTATTTCAAATTAAAAGTTAAACTTCATTGAGTGTGTTTTGTTTTACTCTATGTAAAACTAAGTCTAAGTTAATAAAACTCTTAAAAAAAAATAACACGAAAAGTGACAGCAAATTAGTTTAGCAATTACACTCAAAATAAAAATCACTAATAAACAATTAGAACGAAACCTGTCCTTTTATTTCCAAATCTCCAGCACAGAAGATACTGCACAGCTGCTTCTGTGTCAGGGGCGTAATGGTGTCTGCAAGTTCGCTCGGCTCTGGCTGCAGGACACTGTAACATCAATTTTCATATGCGTAGCTCATGTTTCCATAGTATGCACGATTTGTGATCTATCACGGCATTACGGGCAATAATTTGTCGCAATTTTATTAATTACTAAACGTAAAGATTACGTAATCCTATGCATTGGCAAATCAGCAGGATCAATTTCTAACGGTGCATTGTATTTTCATGAAAAAAAATTTTTTTGAGGGTAGATGCACAAGTGAGCGATGAAATAATATCATGTCGCGACAGCCAATATCTGGTTTTAATTAACAATATGGATTTCACATCAAAATAACTTAAGATCGCTTCGATTTAAATGGATTTTAAAAATTAATTGTATTTTCATGAAAAATCAATTATTGAGGCTAGATTCACAAGTGAGCGATGAAATAATATCACGTCGTGATGGTTAATACTTGGTTTTAATTAACAGTATGGATTTCAAATCAAAATAACTCAAGATCGCTTCGATTTAAATGGATTACAAAAATTAATTACAAAGAAACGTAACGATCCCAGAGATGACGTCACGTAACAACCGTTATGCTAGACTGCCTCAATCATAATTCACAATTTCACAATAATTCTCACCAAATAACATAATGAATTGCACTCACCTTTCAATGAAGGTTAGACACGTGAGCTTACCATTACCACGTGTCCAGATTATAGCATGTAGGTCCCCGAAACAAACCGGAAATACACCGCACTCCCAGCGCGTGGCTGTGTAAGCAATACACGAGACACGGGATCCCAACTTCTGATGACGGAGGCACGGGCGACGGCAGTGGGCATAGTACCTAATGGTTAAAGAACGTTGGATTCTATAAGCTTTCAGAATAATCCTTCAGGTATAAGCCTTCAGGAACGTGGCGAGTTAGGCACGAGGTTGGCTAACGAGTACGTCCGACTTCTAGCGCGGTCCGATCAAGACTCCCCACCAGCGGCGGAGCCTCGCTGCTCCAGTCCTCCCGCCTCAACGTCAAGTTGGTCAACCGGCTTGACCAGTCTAACAACATAACGACAAAAATGCCAACTCGTGCCTACCTTCATACACACACCCAAGAGAAACCTCTTGACGTTCCAAAGCCTTCTACCTGTCATCTTAGTTCAACAATACGCCAATAGACGGCGTTACTCTCTACGTTATGAATTTCGTTACAACTTCCAAACAGCAAACATCGCTAGTAGCCAAACATTGCTAATCAATTGTATACAGGCGTCTAAAATAATGAACTGTAACGCTGCAATACGTCCTTCTGGAGTCACGCCCCGACATACATATTATTATTTTCAAAGTCAAACGACAGCAACAAGCTTACAATGATGTAAACAATGCCATTTCAAAAGTAGTAAATTGGTTCAATGTAAATAATTTATTGTTAAATGAGAAAAAGACTAAATGTATTAAGTTTGTCACTAGTAGTAACGTAAGGCATGTGCAAACAAGTGTCATTGTGAAGGATGAGGAATTGGAATTAGTTGATAGTACAGTTTTTCTTGGTATAACTTTAGATTCTAAACTCCAGTGGGGTCCCCATATTGCTACTCTTTCGAATAGACTGAGCTCTGCAGCTTTTGCAGTGAGCAAAATCCGTCAGTTAACTGACGTGAAAACAGCTCGATTAGTATATTTTAGTTACTTCCATAGCATTATGGCATATGGTATTTTACTGTGGGGCGGTGCTTCAGAGATAAATACCATTTTTGTTCTGCAGAAGAGGGCTATTCGAGCAATATACAAAATGAACCATAGAGACTCACTTAGAGATAAATTTAAGGAAATTGACATAATGACAGTGCACTGTCAATACATTTATAAGAATATTCTGTATGTACATAAAAATATTGTAAATTTTAGGAAAAATTGTGAAATTCATAATATTAATACTAGAAATAAACATAAGCTCGCAGTGCCCTTCACTCGGCTCCATAAAATTAAAAAATCATTCATGGGTAATTGTGTAAGATTTTATAATAAACTTCCAAACCATATTACTGAATTATCTATTAATAAATTTAAGAATTATGTAAAGCGTAAACTTATTTCTAAAGCTTATTATACCACACAAGACTACATGAATGATATTACAACGTGGGATTAATTGTTATTCGAAATGATTATTTATTTATTAGGTATATTTGATTATTGATGAGGAAATGGATATTCCGATGTAATACTATCTACTTCTTTTGTTACTTATGCTTTTTTTTGACATTTAGATTTTATTCTAGAAATTCTAGACTAGTATTTTTTTATACAATCTTTTTAATGTTTGAATATCCTTTTGTGAAATTCTTAGTGTTAAATTTGATATGTATAATAATCCAATTTTATTATGGAATAATATTAACATCAATAAATTGCTCTGATAATTAGATTAAGATTAATTACGATTCATAAGAGCTTGTTGCTAGGCCTACATGAATAAAGTATATTTTTGATTTTTGATTGATTGAATCATTCATGGCTAAGGAACAAATCCTTCCTTTAAACACAAATAGATGTACCCACAGGGTATCGAACCCGGGACCAGGCAGTGATATCTCTATTTCTTTCTTTTTTGTTGTTTTTTTTTTAATCTTTAATAAAATATTAATATTATTGTACAATTTTATACAGATCAGCCTAGTCTCACAGTAAGCTCCAAAAAACTTGTGTTGCGGGTTGCGGGTACTAGACGACGATATACTCGTATATAATATAATATACACATACATACAAATACCTATATACGTAGAAAACGTCCATAACTCGGGAACAAATATTTGTGATGAACACACAAATAAATGCCCTTACCGGGATTCGAACCCGGGACCTCCTGCTTCGTAGGCAGGGTCACTACCAATTAATCTGACAAATGAAAACGGCAAAACATGAAAGTTACCAATCCCAGACATCCAATCTCCCTAAAACTTACTAAGTTCTTGTGTACTGTAAGTTTACAACCATAGTAATAATGGTTTTACATAATTCTATTTGAACTTCTTATAACCCTAATGTAAAACTCCGTTCGGCTATCCTTCAAACAACTACTCTACTCAGTGATCAGAATTCCATATAATGTATTCGATATTAGACGAAAATTTCATGTTTACACATAAAACTACACATTACACATCTATGTTACATGTTATCATGTAGACTTATAAAGCCAACAAATTTATCTCTCTTTTTTTTTCGTCTCTTCCGTTTTCTTGCCCTCTTTTTGGAACTGTTACTTCAGAGCTTCGATCGTAACTGTATTTAAAGCTACCTACACCTATTTCGCAGATTGCGCGATATAATCCCTTATCATTCAAACACAATAATGTAAAGGCAGACCTAATGCCAAAAGTCATTCTAAGTCTAGAATGTCTAAGTGGTACCATCTACCTTTTTGTGTTTGTTTTTCTATCCCGTTATCCAATGGATAATAGTGGCACATTTTATTGTTAGAACGTTTGTTATATTAATCATCCTTAATAAATGGTTCATTATGGAAGGGGCTTATTACTTAAATAAAATGCATGTTTGATGAATACTTGGATTATACGATTCGCATTTCTCTTGCCAAGTAACACCAAAAGGCTAATTCAACCATCTACATTCCGCATGACTTTGTCAGCTGTGTTCTTTTCTCGTATGTACCAAAATTAGAACAATAAACAACGAACTAGAAGATAATAGGTACAAAATTGCCTACTACAATTGAATTACCACCAGATCATGTTAATGGTTGTACATATACCAAATGGTGGGCATGTGACGTCCAGGCTCCGTTGTGTACTGGGTGATCAAATGAAACAACTGTTATCACTTGTGCACTCCGCCAGCCACCCACTCGCCATGACACTTCTCCACGGAGTGAAGCTAGTGGGTAGTTGCGTCGTACTGTTTATTGTGTAATCGTCACATCTCTCCCTTTTTATAACGATTTATTTATTTTACTTTATATATTTATCATGCAACAATAGTTCAGTTTATCGTATTATCTTATACTCGCTAGGTTAATTTATTTTTCCAATCTAGGTATACTACCACCGGTTCGGAAAGGTTAACCTCAGACCCGAGAAGAACCGGCGTAAGAAACTCGGCGAGGTGTGGATGTATTCATTTTACAACAGTTAAATAATAAATATTTTCCAACACTAGCAAGCCTTTAAATCTGTAAAACTATTATTTTACTTTTACAATTTCTTCTTAGGTGTCAGTCCCTCTCCTTCTCCTATTTGCAGTTTTGAATTTTTTATTCAATTGCTTATAACTCAAAGATTTACTTTAAACGCCTTAATTACTACATTTTCCTTTTGATGCTTACACATTTCCAGGTATTTCCATTAGCATACAATATAATATTTTACCAATTAATACCTATTTAGGTGTCCATGCCTTCGCTTGAACCACATTATGAGATAACACCCTTGTAACTCAGCCCTAATCAAGCGAATTCATCAACTAGTAGCGCCATCTATCGCGCTACCCAAGTACTAATGTCGCCCGGTTGCCAGCGCTCGGCTGCTTTCTCTTCAGTACGCTTTTGTAACTCAGCCGAGCAACACGTTTACAAAGCAAGTTTAAAAAGATCAAGAAATTTAAATCGTAAAAATATTTTGAAAACCTCCGACTTCGTGACATTCCGCTCGGTGCCCATGGCCCAGCGACGAGACGCAGTGACCTTCCTACAGGCACTGTCACAAAAAGTACACGGGTACTTAAGCCTCATGGCCTCGTCCTGTGGGACAACAAGCGTCGTCCCGTGAGACGACATGTCGTCGTCCCGTGAGACGACATGGCGTCGTCCCGTGAGACGACATGGCGTCGTCCCGTGAGACGACATGGCGTCGTCCCGTGAGACGACAAGCGTCGTCCCGTGAGACGACAAGGCGTCGTCCCGTGACACGACATGGCGTCGTCCTGTGGTATCGTCCTGATAGACGACATGGTATTGTCCTGACTGACGACATGGCAGCGTCTTGTAAGACGACGAGCATCGTCTCGTTAAAAGACCTTGTGACATTCCGCTCAGTGCCCGTGGCCCAGCGATGAGACTAAGTGAGCTCTTATAGCCATCACCATAAATAGAATACCTACGGGTATAAATGGCACACGGCATCGTCCCGTTGGACGACAAGCGTCGTTGCGTGAGACGACATAGCGTAGTCCCGTGAGATGACATGACATCGTCCTGTGGGACATCAGGCGTCGTCCTGTAAAATGATAAGGCGTCATCCTGTGAAACGACAGGCATCGCGATGAGTTACGTCATCATGTGAGAAGACATTGCGCCATCCTGTGGTATCGTCCCGTGAGAGGATATTGCTTCCCATAGGACTACATTGCATTGTTCCATAAGACTACATTTTGTCGTATCGTGAGACATTAATGCGTCGTCCTATGAGACGATATCGCATCGTCCTATGAAATGACATTGAAATGACGTTGTCTTGTTAAACAAAAACCGTTGTCTCATGGTCTACCATTAATACGGTAGCGGACGTCTTATTGGTCGCTTTATCGTTCAATGTCTGCACGGTGGGCCTCGCATTTAAGATCTGCATGGTCATGAACCAATGCACGACTTAGTTAGTGGCGTCATCATCATTGTAGCCGACCACATGGTGTGTCACCTTTTAGAACGACGAGCAGCAGAATTTCTATTAGCGGGTTTGGCGCGAAATTGATAAGGAAATGCAGTTACAGTAATTGCCTCAACCTGCCAGGAAAAAGGAAGGTTTCCGTCTTGGTCGTGTACAAATGTTGGTCTGGGTTGATAACAAACAATTGCCGTGAGATACCAAACAAATCAAAAATATACATTCTGAGGATCCTAAACTGTATGACTAACCGGCATGAAAAATAGCAGTTAAGAAACTGTGAAAAGGGAAAAGTACAAAGTGAAAAACCTTGTGTTATACTTTGCCCAACTAGATCCTATACCAAAAAGAGAGAGGGGGAGGCAAGAACATTGACGTTAGCCTTAAAGAAGGAAAGAAAACTAAAACTCTCTCTTTTGAATAGGAATACCAATACAAGTATAATGCCAATTCATTTACGGCTCTGTCATAGGCTAACAAGAGACATCTCTTTATTGAGGCTCTAAACCTGAAAAGAATAGAGTTTATGATACTCATATATATTAGTGAAAAATCATCGCACTAAATCCCTCTTTTGAATGATGAATGACTAGTCAGGTTGATAGTGTCTTTGGGAATACTGAAGCATCTCCTGTATACTCGCTAAATATTGACCATTAGCTAAAAAATTGCGGCCTGTTACAAAGAGAAATCTTTTACTTACTTTAAATCGTCTACTATGTAGCTGTGAATCAGAGACCACTGAACTAAGAGTAACACATAGAAAACAGCAAGTACCTTCCATCGCATTCCGTCCAATAGACCGAACAGACAAAGGCATTTATAATGTAATTAGTGCTCTATTCACATCAGTCAGGTAGAAACTTGTGAAATTAGGTTCAAAATTCAAGTAACAAGCTCCACTTCGGAAGATTATCTAAGCAGCGGGTTGTCAATTGACCTGCCGTTGGTATAACAATCATACATCATAAAACGTTGACCATAAACGTTACATAGTTCAATTTCAAAGGAAATGAACTCTTACTGGTAATATAACTATCGGAAACAGACGGTAATTGTAGGAGGTGCTTTCACAGAAAAGGACCAACTAGTAAAATATTAAATTAGTATGGCAATCCGCATAGTTACCCATGATTGTTCAATAGGTGAAACATCGGTTTCTTTAGTGGTAAATGTTATGCCTATGTAGAAGATGAAGCGCCCCTTCAAGTTATGTAAATAAATAAAGAATTTATGAAAAGATTTTTCGTTAGTTTAGTTACAGTGGAGTTACTGATTCTGTTTCGAAAAATCGCGAATTGAATTAGAGGTGAAGCCGCCTAAGATAACTAAGCTGTCGAACCAATAGCCACGGTCCACGGCTTTACATCTAAACGATGATTGTTTAATTTCTCCAAATAGACAAATTAAAATGAAGTCACTTCAGAAACTTTGAAACCATGTGGACTGCGGGGCAAGCCAACGTACATACAAACGTACAACGTACGTAAACGTACACACATGCGTAATATGTAGAAAATATTTGCAGGCAGTCACCGATAGCAGATACCGGATTCTGAAAGAACACGGATCAGAAATATCCTTCTTTCGATTTCCAGATGAGAGGTTTCCTTTGCAGATAAGGAAGTACTCACGTGATTTTATAAAAGAACAACAACATACGGTGGTTCAGGCAAAATGCACGATCTAAGCGAAATATGACTACAAATATGTTCGCCGGTTAAATAGACCCTGCAATTTACTCTGAAAATCAACACTAGTTCTGCAGTCATTGCCAGATCTAAGTATTATAAGCTTAGCTGAAAGGTTGTAGTCCAGGGTTTACAGCATACTGTTGTAACAGGTCTCGTAGAGCATGTAATTGGAAACGTCATCTTCAATGCAATCAATTCCAGGTGTAGTACCCTACAAAATCATCGTGTCTTGGTTATAGGGCAGATGCGCCGCTAATCGAATTACAGCATTAGTTGTGAAGACAACTACAATTCATATATTTATATATTCATGATAATATGCTTATATCATTAAATACAGTATATATGAGATGTCAGTAGACATATATCAACGTTACGTCAGGCGTAGCTCACTCCGCGATTTCGTCGCGTCGCTACAAGTACATGCGGCCCACACCAATTTTGGTGTCTAGCACTAGTAGTTGCCGCGCACCGCTATAGAATGGACGCCTGCTCGCGCTTGCACCACCTTGTGGTCAACATCTGTCGTAATAGTACATACTATTAATATTTATACTATGATTACGTCAAGGTAGTGACATAAATATAATATGCCGCAGAAAGGCCTAGATCATCAAATAATTGTTTATTTGTGGGCATCATGATGCCTAATTAACCCTAGGGTTCCCTCAAGATAATCAAATGATACACAACTTAATTGCACGAAAGCCAATAAACAACATACAACGTCCTTGTATTGCTAAATTTCTAATCAAAAGTACCTACAAATTAATAATAATAATAATTCAGCCTATATACGTCCCACTACTGGGCACAGGCCTCTTCTCACTCGCGAGAGGGCTTGGGCTATAGCCCCCACGCTGGCCTAATGCGGATTGGGGCTTCAAAGTACAAATTAAGTAATCAAATTAATATTTGGTAATGAACGCGTCTACACGTGTTAAGGTCTGACAGGAATTGTGCCACAGCATCGCCCGCGCGCGCCGGTGCTGGCAGCACTTGAGATTAGATGACATCATGACATCATGAGACACCCGTGGTTTATGCCACTGCAATGGTATAATGCCAAGAACTTACTGGTTCGGACCATATATTACAACACAGAATATCAGGAGTATTTACCGCAACTTCGACAACTTTGTTTTAAGTCTAACCGATATAAAACTGGAGCTCGATATTTTGATCCTAACGGAATGCTGGATTCATCCACATAAACCTATCCCACAGCTAGATACCTATAATGCACTAGCTACTTCTTGCAGTCAAAACCAGAGCGATGGGGTTGTTGTCTTTGTGAAAAATAATTTAAAAGCTAAAATTGATGAAATAAACATTTTTCATTCAACATGTATCCAAATAATAATAGACAGCACAGTAATTCTAGGTATATACCGGTCGCCATCTAACTCTAATGCCACACTTTTTATAGATTCTTTGAATAGTCATCTTGTAACGCTGCAGTCTTATAGTAACATAATCATTAGTGGTGACATTAACATTAATCTTATCCCGCGTCCCAATGAACACACACACGAAAATCCTAACAGACAATATTATTTAAATATGCTTGCTACCCATGGGATATTACCTGGGCACCAGTACCCTACCAGAGAGAATAACTGTTTAGATCACATCATGTTAAAAATTAATACCCATAAGATACTCGCATATACAGCTGTTATTAACACGTCTATTACTGACCATCTTACTACACTCTTGGCTCTAATCAATCATACAAAAAACAATATATCTAACAAATATGCAAAAATAAACTACGATGACGCGTTAAAAACATTTTTAAATGAAAACATCGATATCCTTTTAGAAAGTAATGATCCTTACTACGTATCACACCAACTGATTTTAAAAATTAATCAATCCCTTGAAAAAAGTAAATCTATGAAACACACTCCTAAAAACATGCGTATTATAAAACCATGGATAACTTCTGGTATTCTGCGCTGTATAAGAAACCGAGACAAACTACAATTAAAATCACGTTCCGAGCCGCATAATGAGATCCTCAGGATTATATTCAAGAGATACCGCAATTTCTGCAACAATCTGTTAAAAAAACTTAAAAGACGTTATGAAAGGCAACAGTTAACCAAATCTGCTAAAGACTCAAAGGCGTTATGGAAAACAATTAAAAAAATTACTCATTATAAAAAAGATAAATCTTCAAACACCGAACTGCTAAATGTTAAATCATCACCACCAGAGTCTGTCAACCACGTAAATGATTATTTTGGCAATATCGGTAAGACTCTGGCAGAAAATATACAGTGTGATCTTAACACAAATTTCGCAGAAGACCCACCAAACAGAGTGAGCTCATCTTTTGTGCTCTTAGATACTGACCCCATGGAAGTGAGAGATATTGTAATGGGCTTGAGAACAGATAGTGCTCCCGGTTGGGATAGTATACCAACTAAATTCCTAAAGCTAGCCGTAAAAGGAGTTGCCCCTGTAATTAGTCATTTGGCTAACCTCTGCTTCCATACTGGAATTTTCCCAGCCCCACTTAAACAGTCCATTGTTACGCCAGTGTACAAGAATGGGGAAAAAGATGATCCCAATAATTATAGACCTATTTCTGTACTTCCCGCCATTTCCAAAGTTATTGAAAAACTAATTAATAAACGACTTTTATCATATCTGAGTAAATTCAACATTATTTCTGACTATCAATATGGCTTTCGACAAAACAGATCCACAGAAGATGCAATCCTTGCTTTGACTAACTTAATTACAAATAAATTAGATAGTGGTAACAAATGTATAGCAGTGTTTCTTGATTTAAAGAAGGCGTTTGATACTGTGTCTCTTCCCAGTCTTGTACACAAATTGGAATGCATAGGAATAAGAGGACTTCCGCTAAAATTGCTGAGTGACTACTTGCATGGACGAACTCAGAAAGTGAAAATAGGGGACTTCGTAAGCCACGAAACTGATATAACCTTTGGCGTCCCGCAGGGAAGCGTACTTGGTCCCACACTATTCTTAATTTATATCAATGACTTGACTAACCTTAAAATTAAACATGGACACATTGTCTCTTACGCTGATGATACTGCCCTAGTTTTCGAAGGTCGATCTTGGAAATCAGTTTTTGAAACTGCAGAGGCTGAGCTGAATAGGGTGGCCACCTGGCTAAGAAGTAACCTCCTAACGCTTAATGTCAATAAAACTAATTACATATGCTTTAGTAAATATAACAGTAATCAACCGAAAGTTAATCTCAAACTGACAATACACACATGTCTCCAACACGATAGTCAATGTGAATGCAAAGCAATAGAGAAGGTTAGTTCTACTAAATACCTAGGTATAATGTTAGATCAGCGTCTGTCGTGGAATATACACATTGAGTATGTCAATACTAGAATAAGAAAATTAATTTGGTTATTTAAAATACTCAGACACATCGCTCACAAAAAACTCCTCAATCAACTGTATATCACAATAGCACAATCTGTTATGGTTTATTGTATTAATGTCTGGGGAGGGGCAATAAAAAGTAAGTTTATAGAAGTTGAAAGAGCGCAGCGCTGCCTGTTGAAAATTATGTATTTTAAGCCGTTCAGATTTTCAACTAGCGAACTTTATGAAATTAGTGACCAATTGTCAATGAGAAAATTGTATGTGCTAAGCGCTACTTTGAAATTACACAGAAATATTGAATTTAAACCTATGCTCACTTCGCGGAGACGTAAACCTAGAGTAATTTCACAATCTAAATTTAAATCTATGTTTGCAAAAAGACAGTACGCTGCACAATCTGCATATATCTACAACACAATCAATAATAAGTTAGGTATTTATGAATTACAATACCGTAGGTGTAAAATAGTGCTTACTGAGTGGCTAAAACAAATGGGCTATGAAGGAACCGAATTATTATTATACAAGGCTTCATCATAAAACTTAGTTACCCCAAGCTCACAAACACACAGACTAACTTACTTAATATGCATATTGGTTTTTTAATTTTAAAAATAGTCTATTTTTATTTTGGCTGATTTCATTTAATGTAATTTGAATATAATGTTATTTGATTTAATTTAATTTAGTTAGCTAATACTTAGTAACAATCTAATGTAATTGATTTTAGCCTAAATTTAATTTAATTTCTTTTATCTATTAATTTAATTAGAATTAAATTTTTTTGTGCTACATTAATTTGGATGCTTTTATATGAATTTTAATGTAATATTATTTAATTTAATTTAATTTGCATGTTTCCTGTACTATAGTAATATAGTGACAATGCTAATTTTAGAGGAGCGGGATTTCCTGCCACAAGTATTTCATATGCTTACTAGGAAATTCCAACCTTGATTCTTATTTTGTAAATGGTAAGAACGAAATAAATCATTTTTTCATTTTTCATTTTCATTTCATTTTCATATATAAATAATAATAATGTTTTAATTTGTCTGGGTGTTAAGAAAGTTCCGCAATTGGTTTGAAAAGGTTGCACTACAATTTAAAGTGGATAGGTCCACCTCCCCTACTCTTACTCAAAGAGTCTTTCATCGTCAGTCAAGAGGTTTTTACACTCTTATTAGAAGATCGTATGTATACGAAAGCATTAAAAACTCACAAATCGTGCTAAGTCTAACAATAAAGCACAATCCATTACCAGCGCGCGAACCATATAATCTTCAGTTTGGGAATCAGCTTGCCACCAGAAAGAGTGAACATTAAACAACCTACAATTACAAGCCTTTATTATAATTAGCCTAAAAATTATAGGTGAAGGCATTGGAATTATTCAAAGATTAAAAAATCTTCTAAAATATCCTACCTGGTAGACGGATCTTCAGTCTACGCACAACATCATGGTGAGATGCCATCCACAACAACTAGAGTTGTCAGCATCACTTTAAATTCATAATCATCGCCTCCATACGGTTGTCACCTGCGTGTCAATGATTCTGTTCATTCGTTTATTCGCTTGCATGACTGACAAGCACATCATTTAAAGATTGGTTGACCCGGCACCAGCCTAATTGGCAAGTTTTCAGTTATCTGTGGGGAGTAGTAAATTTAGCAGCATAAATGACACTTAAAATAAGTAGGAGCCTACCATTTCATATAAGAATTAATATCTTTTCATGGCTTACTATTAATATGGTAGTTTTTAAAGCAACCCTCACCTAAAACTAATCAGTAAGGAAGAATGTATTATCGCCTCAGTTGAAACTACTGCTAGGTTATTGAGAGTTGTTACTAGTAACGCTGTGACGATTACACAATAAACAGTACGACGCAACTACCCGCTAGCTTCACTCCGTGGAGAAGTGTCATGGCGAGTGGGTAGCTGGCGGAGTGCACGAGTGATAACAGTTGTTTCATTTGATCACCCAGTACACAATGGAGCCTGGACGTCACAGATGGCGACGAGGGTAAAATATTACAAAAAATTACGGAAAGGAAAGGTAACGGTGGCGGAAAAAAAAAAACAAATCTAAGGTATGGAAATCCTAACCTAATAGCTACCGTATTTGTCCATTTCCTCCCGAGCTGCCGATTGTATTCAGGTAATACAAAATTTTGGGCGAGGTGATATTCTGTGTAACGATTGACGTACGGTTGTACATAATACGAAAATATTAAAACTGCAACGATTTTGTTAGGCGGTACTTACGTAAGTAGGTTATGAAATTCCAAACTCACGTAAGAGGAGTATTAAAGAAACTAATGCAGAATTTAAATATTACTGTAAAAACGTAGATCTAGTACCTATACCTAATTTTATAGTTTTGTTTACAATCAATGTTAATAAAAACAATTATGTATATGCACAGTTGATTTTGTCGACTGTTTACATAAGAACAGTGGTTAACTTTACAACTATTATTGAGTAAATAATAGATGATACGTAGCTCGGGAGGAATGTTTACTAAGAAAAGAAGAAATATACGCGTGCTTATTACACTAACTCTTTGACAATGGCTACTGTGCGTGAGCCTGGTTACCAAATGTAAATCCAAAAGTGTAATCAATGCAAGATAGATCAATAATTGGGGTCACTACAAAAAATAATGTACTCATGTTACATTATTCCTATGATGTGGCACCGACGTATTAGCCATGAATTTTTCCATGAAATGACAGAAACGAATATGCCGATGGTTTGCGTGTTACAAATACAGATGGTACATGGTTTATTTTCTGACTCAAAATCGTATATTAGAATTCATATGATATAAAGGGTAAATAATCAAACTACCTTCGCGGAAATCATGATTATTATGAGTTGTGTATTTACCGTTCATACTTAAAATATACCGACCTATTTAGTCGTGTAATTAAATACTAAGATATTTTTACATGAGGGAACGTATAGAGAAACCTGCATATCAAGTCGGTATAGTTGTATACATTTTATGGACCTTATGTCCTAAAAGAAATATTGTTCGGTTAAAATAACCAGTTATAATCAATTGAAATGCTATTTATAGCACGATATGGGTATGAATCGATGTTAACTTGGTGTCGATTTAACATGTATTCATATATACATAGGTATGTGCTGTTTATGATAATAAACAATGCTAACAGGTAACGGACCAGTTAAATTATCAAGGACCGTTACGATGTCAAGTGAGTCAAGAACTGTAGATAGCGTACTTAGACTGATGAATGCCGAGGGCTTTGTTATTGTTTTACTGCAGGAGTAGACACGTAAACTCAGCATCAAATGAATTGATTAGTAAGTCGGAGTCGGACTAACAAGAAAAATAAATTGCAAGAAGTAAACTGTACATCACATCTATGCTGCAGTTGGTATAAGTAATAATTAGTAGGTTGAAACGTTCAACTGGTACTAGCAAAACAAATAGTTAGTAGGTTGAAGCTTTCAACCGGTACTAGCAAAACAAATAATTAGTAGGTTGAAACTTTCAACCGGTACTAGCAAAACAAATAATTAGTAGGTTGAAATGTTCAACTGGTACTAGCAAAACAAATAATTAGTAGGTTGCAACTTTCAACCGGTACTAGCAAAACAGATAATTAGTAGGTTGAAACTTTCAACCGGTACTAGCAAAACAAATAATTAGTAGGTTGAAACTTTCAACCGGTACTAGCAAAACAAATAATTAGTAGGTTGAAACTTTCAACCGGTACTAGCAAAACAAATAATTAGTAGGTTGACACTTTCAACTGGTACTAGCAAAACAAATAGTTAGTAGGTTGAAACTTTCAACCGGTACTAGCAAAACAAATAATTAGTAGGTTGAAACGTTCAACTGGTACTAGCAAAACAAATAATTAGTAGGTTGAAACGTTCAACTGGTACTAGCAAAATAAATAAGTAGTAGGTTGAATGTTCAACTGGTACTAGCAAAACAAATAATTAGTAGGTTGATTGTTCAACTGTTGCTAGCAAAACAAATAATTAGTAGGTTGGAACTTTCAACGGGTACTAGCAAAACAAATAATTAGTAGGTTGGAATTTGCAACTGTTACTAGCAAAACAAATAATTAGTAGGTTGGAACTTTCAACTGGTACTAGCAAAATAAATAAGTAGTAGGTTGAATGTTCAACTAGTACTAGCAAAACAAAAGAAATGATAAGCGAAATCATAACACTTACCTGCGATACAAACAGAGAATAATTAGTAAGTTGAATGTTGGACTGGTACTAACAAACCAAAAGAGTCAAATGTACCTAGTAACTAGTCTAGTAGACGCGATAGTGGTGGTTGGTACTAACGATAGGACCTTTTGTTATAGGTCGTCCAAATTAGTACAACATAGTACTTAAAAGTAAACTGACGCGATATAGTGTTGGTTGGTACTAACAATAGTATCTTGTTTTAGGTCATCCAAAATGTCCTAGATACCACCATTAGATGGATTCTTTAGCCCACCAAAACTTAATAGGGAGGCAAAATAGTCATAAACTGACATTATGTTAGTATAGAGTGACCTCCTATTATGTAATGTATTTATTGAATTCGACATTATATAATAAGCAGTTTAGTGCCTCTGCCTACTGTTCCAGTTAACTTAAGGCGTAGGTATAGATGGATGGCCTCGGGAATAGGCATATCTACTAATGTAGATTCAGGATAGATTTCAATTATACAAAAAAAAAATACGGCAGTTGGAAAACATTTCCTGTAAAGTATTACAATTTAACCTTCTTCTAACCTATACCCGTATCATAAATTTACTGCATTTTGCAGATGTTCGTATGGGTAAGAACTTAATGTATCAGCTTAAATATATTATACGACGACTTAGACGGTATTCCGGTTAAAGATTGTTGTAGCAATCCTGTTGGAACAGTTAGAAGACGGGTTAAATTATAGTTTAAGAGAAACAAGCAGGTGACCAGGATAAGAGTAATAATGCATTCTGCGTAAGTAGCCGTGGAAATTGTGGAACACAGAGGCATGCCTAAACTGCCCAAATAAAACCTATAAATAGATGAGGATATACAATTCTTCAAAATCGTATATGACCCAGATTTCATATAATAAATCCCAATTCCAATCTATTTTAGAGCCGGAATACATGATTCTGTAGAATAATAATCAGGGCAAAGCTCAATTACAAACCCAAGTACAACAGGTACGTAAATAGACGCTGGGCCTGTCATAATACATCATGTCATGTAGTACCTAAACTCAATGCTGTAAAAACTGAAGTGGCGATGCGGGGAGCCTTACACGGTGAGGAAGCACTGCTTACTTAACTAAACTACGAAACTATACCCAAGGCAACCATGACTAAGGTACTAACAGAAAAAACTCTAGTGACCAGCAGTTAACCTAATGTCTTGTAAATATACATACGACTTTTGTCGGTTAACAGTGTAGATGACGAAGTTCCTTTTTAACTACCTAGGTAGTAGGTACACCTACTCAGATGAAGATGAGTGATGTGTGTGATGTGATGACTAATTATAATTAAGTGTAATTAAAAAAGGCACTTTACCGGAAAATATATTTCCTTATTTCAGTCACATGCATAAACTTACAATAATTAAGGATGCCAAAACGCTTAGGTATGCGGTTGAGACAATACATACATTAGAAATTATACATAGTCTCAGCACCGATACATTAAATCAAAACAGAAACAAATAACTAAATACTGTGTGTAGGAACCTACACATTATAAAATAAAAACAATAAGTATTCGAATTAACCGTGATTTTGATCGCTCTCAATGACAGTTTGCCTGATGTTTAATTTGTTGAGGCTAAGTAATTAAGAAAAACTAGTAGATCAAAGTTGTAGCTTGAACCACTTCATTGATCTACCCAAGAGTACACATTTATTGTACTAATTGAGCACTAAGACTCAAAAGACCAAAAACCTAGGTCTTATCATTTAGAAATGTTAAACGTAACGATAAAATGGTAAAGGACCTAAACATTCGAACTGTACTCTGGTGTACTCAGTATTTCATGGGATCATGGTTAGAATAATGGAATTCCATTGGTTCGTTGGAAGATGTTTATTGAAATTAAATGACATACTTACCAATGGCAGGATATAGGAAGCAGACATACAAGGTGTATACCTATGTTTCAGGTTTATAAAATATGTTGCAAGTAATTGAAATAAACCGAAGAAAAAGTGTACAAGTACAAATAATAATATTTATGTGACAGTCTGACAGTAATTATTGTGGAAATAATAATACAATACTTACTGGTCACAATTCAATTGAAAAATCAGCTTTCAATTAGTAAAGTGTTACCTACGTTATTTTCATAACATAAATTGTAATTATGATTCTTCGCATAAGTAAGTTGCTAGAATAATATTACATTCGATATTATATTTGCTGTGTTACTTTTTGAGCAATAAAATTAATAAAATAAATATTTGGATTAATTGATGTCAAGATTATATTATTCAAGTATTATAATTAAAGAACGATAATTAGATATGTATGCAATGCAATTAATAATAATAATGGTCAAATAGGCAGGTAAATCTTAGTAGGTACCTAACAAATTAATAATATATAAATCTATTTATATAGATTATTGTTTGCTTAACCTATTCATAAGTAAAACTAATCATACTTGACGTGGTACCTCTACAACGAATGTAACATTCCTACTTTATTTGACCTTGGATTATCTTCAACTATTTTAAATTGCATTATATATATTAACATCATACAAGACTAGTAAAACAGAGTCAATCAGTTATTGCCAATAAGTAACTAATGTCCAAGACGCTTGGCAAGCTTACAATGTTATTGTACCTAAATCATGAAATAGGTATTAATTAGGCAAATATTATATTGTATGCTAATGAAAATACCTGGAAATGTGTAAGCATCAAAAGGAAAAGTAAATCTTTGAGTTATAAGCAATTGAATAAAAAACTCAAAACTGCAAATAGGAGAAGGAGAGGGACTGACACCTAAGAAGAAATTGTAAAAGTAAAATAATAGTTTTACAGATTTAAAGGCTTGCTAGTGTTGGAAAATATTTATTATTTAACTGTTGTAAAATGAATACATCCACACCTCGCCGAGTTTCTTACGCCGGTTCTTCTCGGGTCTGAGGTTAACCTTTCCGAACCGGTGGTAGTATACCTAGATTGGAAAAATAAATTAACCTAGCGAGTATAAGATAATACGATAAACTGAACTATTGTTGCATGATAAATATATAAAGTAAAATAAATAAATCATTATAAAAAGGGAGAGATGTGACGATTACACAATAAACAGTACGACGCAACTACCCGCTAGCTTCACTCCGTGGAGAAGTGTCATGGCGAGTGGGTAGCTGGCGGAGTGCACGAGTGATAACAGTTGTTTCATTTGATCACCCAGTACACAATGGAGCCTGGACGTCACAAACGCATACATTAAATCATGAAGTGTTGTATTTTCTTCTTCACTTTCTGACGCTACTTTCAGGCAGAGGAGTACTTGATTCGAAATAAATCTCAATTACTTCCACAAATAAGAAATAAGAACATCATGTTTATAATTTCTAACACATTTACGGAATATGTTGTCCTTATGTAAGGATAGCCCATTAACAAATAAACCTGGTATACCTAGTAGTCAATAACTATGTATTAATATCTAAATAATGTTAATATCGTATTCTAGTGGGTACATATACAAACATTTGGTTATTTGTCCACATTAAAAGTCATATTACATTACATCTGGTCTATGATGCAACTTACCAATTTACATTAAATTGTTGGAAAATACAATAAATCAGAGAGGACCCAAGCTTTTCCAATTAGTTACAAAATTTTAAACAGTGGATGGGCCGGCAGTGCTATATTTGTGTTAAGCAGTAGATAAGTAGTAGTAATATCATTACATCATACAACAAAACCTTTTTATCACCTAGTGGCTATTGTAAGGAAAGCATCAGGTAGTTTGGACGGGTTAAATGTAAAACTCACTCGATGAGGTTCACGTTACACGCATCAGAGCTACTACTTCAGATAGTGGTTACACTTAAATTTGTACGACCTACAAGTACCTACTTATGTCTTTAATTATGATATTAGGGACAGTCTTTCAACTAATAGTCACACAGTTTTGTTTTATATAAAAAGTTTTATAGTCACAATGGATAACTTATGTTGCCAGTCCGTGCTAACAATTGTCTCATCTATCGGTAATTACAAATAAGGAAAATCTAGTAAGGTTTGACGTAAACAATCCTTTAGTATATCAATACGGAATAAATTTCAAGCCCATATTCTTATCATGTGATTTTTGCATAAATTTAAATATTATCAGTCACAGTACGTTCAAGCTTCGGCAGGAACCTAAATATCCGTTTTTTACCCTTCGGGGGAAAAACGGTTCTATTTCATGATTTAAGTACAATAACATTGTAAGCTTGCCAAGCGTCTTGGACATTAGTTACTTATTGGCAATAACTGATTGACTCAGTTTTACTTGTCTTGTATGATGTTAATATATATAATGCAATTTAAAATACTTGTAGATAATCCAAGGTCAAATAAAGTAGGAATGTTGTAGAGGTACCACGTCAAGTATGATTTTACTTGTGAATAGGTTAAGCGAACAATAATCTATATAAATAGATTTATATATTATTAATTTGTTAGGTACCTACTAAGATTTACCTGCCTATTTGACCATTATTATTATTAATTGCATTGCATACATGTTAGCGGCTTTCCAAAAATAAGAGTAATAATACCGCATTCTTATTTACTTGTGTTCATTTATAAAAAGTAAGGTGATTGAACTTCCCAATTTTACTTTAGTTAAAATAATTAAACAATTGTGACGTCACTACCGGTCAGCCCACCTCACCTGACGAACAGGTGGAAGTGGTCGAGATTGGAGGGGCGATGGTCTAATAAAAGGCCTTGCACCTCATTAAAGCGACCATTATTATCTGAGCCACCTTAGGAGTAAGACCTTAACAGCCTATGCTGACAAAAAGTGTCCTAAAAGTGTATTATTGTCATTTATTGTACGATGGTGCTACTAATATTACTGTAAATAGCTAAAGTGCTGATAGTTTAAAAAGTGTACTGTGTAAAGTTATAAATAAACGATAAATATGAGTATTTTACAACGAAGTTTCTTTTCTACAACGAAGACCTCAGCCTTCCTACTACGAGTTACCACGATTAGCGCTCAAAAGGAAGCCGAGCCCTAACATCAGAAGTGCGCAAGAGAACCTGAAACGCCATGTGGATTGGATGAGCAACAAGTTATATTTGCTGCATACATTAAAACACAATTCAACAACCGAAGAAGAATCAACGTGTTGCCAATTATCGGTGGCCAATTTACGACACGAGCAGTAACTCATTTGGTTAACGTTTTAGTAAATGTTGTTGTACACAATATTATCTGGTGAGACGCTTTCATTTTGACAAATTTTAAGTTTGAATTGATTTATTTTAGAAAAAAAAAATGCATGTGCGATGAGCGTTGTGATTAAATATACTTAAAGTAACCACAAAAATGGTACTGGGACATCTTAATACTTATCTATACTGTGGTGTTCATCAATAAATAAGCAGATGGCTGGCAACACTGGTGCGCATGATGGCGGCCGCTGTGTTACGGGCGCTCTGTATGGACCGAATAATAAATTGTTTTATTTACCTATAATCAATATAATTCCTCTAAAAGTAAACTAGATTAATGATGTTAAGTGAACATCACAAGTGGCGACGAGGTAAAACCGTGAGTACCTATGAAATTCGCAAATTGATGAAATATTGGCGCCATATTGGTTTGTAAACAGGGCCGACGATTTGCAAAACGAACGCATGTATATCAGAACAAAATAGACATGTGCGCCGCGCCGCCGCGCCGCCGCCGCCGACGATTTTTCCACGCCGCCGCCGCCGATAAATTTGACCGGCGTATAATCGGCGTGGGACATTTTTTTACCTAACGTATCTTATTCCATGTTGTGTAGTGAGTATATAGTATCAGAGGTATAATTTAAAGATCCTTATGCTTTTTCGCTTATTATTTGCCGGTGGACCAAATTAGCATCATTTTTGTCGTTGCGGTGTTAGCTGTGATAAGGATTTAGCGTTAATTTAAACAAGATCTAGTTTCTGGATCTCAGGTTATTATTTGATATATTTTCGCACAGCTTTTTTTGTAGAACGAATTTTGTTTTACATCAATAGTCTCTTGATTGTCAATTTAATCAGTGAACTAAAGTCAAGAAAATAGCAGGTTCATATCCTAGGACATAATAAACATGCTATTTTCTTCTTAGAATCTCCAGCAAGCTGTCACCACGATTTTAATTGCGTATTTTATGATTTCTCGTATGATGCTGGTGACACGTATAAGGGTCATCATATGAATAGATATGATTTATTTATTTATCACATAATATACAATTTCATTTAAAATTACACAAGATCAATTGTTAGTCATTTTATGGTGATTATCAGCTTCTTTTACTTAACAATATATATTTCAATCAAAATTATAAAAGTCAGTTTAAAGCTTCGTAATAAGCTATAGTTGTAATATTGTTAATGAATAAACAAATAATAATAATATACCTAAACAATTATACCTACTTATAGGAACTTAAATCACCAACTATCATGGCTAAGCTAGCACTAAAGAAAACAGAGTAGACCTTAATATTCCACAAAAGGGGACACTTCAAAGACATTCTGTTGAGCGAATCAACCTGCCAGAGACGTTTTCTTTCGAAAACGATGACATCTTTATTCTAACATACATTTCTGTTAAACTTCAGTTCAGGCAAATGTAAAGAATGTAGTTCATCATTATTTCGTAAATCCTAGGTGTGGCGACAGCGGCTGGTAAAAGTCAATATACCTAGATTAAGACTTATTTTATTTGTATTCCACTAACAAAGTAAGTAAAAATACTGCCTAAAATGTAGCGTTTTAAAGTCTCCTTTTCATTATAACATACCCTTGGTAACCGTTAGGTTGGTATTGGTAATAAATGGTTGCCAAGTGACATGATGGGATATAATTTTCGGCAATAATTTAGAAAACACATATAATATGTTTTGGATAGCCTAGTAAATACTCAGAAGGCTTTAATGTAGAGTTTCTACAGCCACATTCTCATGCAGTATCAAAAATTATGCCACGCCGATTTCACGCCGCACACGCCGCCGCCGCCGGTCAAAAAATCATCAGACGCCGCCGCCGATGATTTTGCCATCGGCGCACATCTCTGTCAACAAAATAAAGTACAAAACAATGAAATCGTGAGAAATACAAGATATGAGTGACTTTCAGATGCCTGTAATGGGTGTAACTCGGAGGCGTCTGAAGATTAGGAAATGGTGCATGGTTCTTTTGGACATTCAACCAAATAAAGTACATTGGTAGATGACAAATGTTGAATTTTATAATACAGTCTGTTGAAATAATAGAGCAATTCGTCAAAATTAATTTGATAATATAGAAATACCTAAGTATATGGAAATACAATACAAGATTAAGTTATAACTAAAAGTTATTTTTCTTTTTAAAAGGGAAGAATGGATAATTGTATCAAATATTAGATTCCTTATCTATTTCATATGGTAAAATACAAGATGTTCTATAAAATAATAACTTGTATTTTGTAGCAGTTTCTGTTTCAAATACTTCTTTACATTTTGCCTTGCAAACTATAAACGACGTACATATTCACCAGCAAAATATAAATTTACTTGTTTCCATATTTCCAAAAGGTCTAAGTACCTGCTGTATGTGCTGCATAGTAAAGTCTGTTTTGTGCTTGGAGTATGATGGTCAAACTAAGAACATTTGTGTTGACCTTTAACGGATCTCATGTAAACATTAATGATTCTCAAAATATACTGGCACAAATGATATAATTAATTACAATGTCTAGGCTATTCAATTCAAGATCTATGAGCGATTGCAGTGATTGTTTGTACATATATATGTACATAAAATGCCAACAAGTTATTGGCTTAGGCTGATGCCGAAAGTATGATGTTAACAACTTGTACGCCAAGTTGTAATACAACATCATAAACCCCATAAAATGATGGGAAAAAATCGTTTGAAACGAAAAATGTCAAAATGACTACTGGCTGTTGCCGAAATGATGATGTTAACGATTTGTACGCCCAAGTCGTAAAGAATAACATCATCAACCCCATAAAATGATGGGAACTAATGGTTGATCATGAATCAACAAGATGGTTAATGGGAAATTTCCATACCTACATATATTATGATGTTAAGGAACTCATACGGTTGAGTTTGCAAAGTAATAGCAACATTTAATGATGTAATAAATAATATACTTAATACCATGAGTAAATGGAACGTAAAGAAGTGAATGTGAGTTGTATTGTACTTTATTAGTTCTTAACAAATCCTGTAATGTGAAGCTGGCAAACACAAATTTGTTAGTAACATGGAATAGAAAAACTACTCAACCTTTCTTTGGGTGCTAGTTCTAGCGTAAGACAAAGACAGTATGATTTTGTCTCTCTATGGTTGAAATGAGACAGTCCCTGGCTAAACTATCTATAGTACTATAGAGTCCATTGCTACTGTCAGATGTCACAGATGTGTCACTTTTGACACTTGACAGATAGAGATTGTTTCAGAACAATGTTGTGTGTTTAGTTAAATGTTAATAAATAAAAGTAATCATTACTTTACATTACATTAGCGATAAAGACAAAAACGGAATGACAGCAATACCTCTAATGCGAATATAGGTATAACATTTTAACCGGTATTCGTTTGACAGTTTTTATACAGGTATTTAATAAAACCGGTTATACGGTCCCTGAAGTAATGTTCCAGATTAGATTCAAGACAATATTGAATCTACTAGATTCTTATATGTACTCCAGGAATGTGTAACTGTGCTCGTTACAGTTTTGTGGCAAACATGGACTAACAGGTTGTGTAAGTTTTCAGGTTTCTTGACCATCACCAGATTTTCCAAACTTACGGAGCATAATGTAGATATTGGATGTTGTTGCAAGTGTTAAAATCATGGATATGTCACAATATGTCCTAAATATAATATAAAAAAGTATAGTTTAACACATTCAGACTAGCAACTAAAATAAGTACAATGTTGTTAACTATATAATTATATTTGCAAGACGTCTATATAGGTGTTGTACGACATTTTCGAAGAAATATCAGTGACCAGAAATGGAGACTGGCTTAGCAGCGTGAAGTATAAGGATCTCATCACATATGGTATGTTACGAGCCATGTTTGGAAAGTATATTGTACAACCCTAAATGTCTGGAAATAGGGTAAGTGTAAGTAAAAGAAAATCTCAATGAAGTTTTGATTTAACCTAACTAGTGACTATGACAGAACTGTCAAATCATGAATGTCAGTGATTCAAGTCACATTGTCGAAATCAAAAACAAATTGGACATATCGGTATTCATATTTTGGACTTGTATCGTTTGCGTTTGTAAAAGTACTGCTTTACTGCCTGCCTGTATATGAAATAATAAATACATTAGGTCCGGTGGTATAAAATCATCTTTTGTAAGGGATTATATGTTGTACCCTTATTAAACTCAATAATTCATGAAAATGTGTACATTACAAAGTAGCAATGAATATATGTGGTAAAATTACATGATATTAGCATTACTTAATCCGAATTATTTAAATGGATGTCAAAACAAACATCATTAGAATCCCCAATAAAATACATTTTTTATGGTCATACATTTATGCTTGTTATGCTATTTTAGCAAAACACACCCTTACAAGACAAACCATCCTACCAAAGCTGTTATCAAGCAAAACTGATTTAAACAAAAAAAAAAAACCTTTTTTTTTTTCTTTAAGAAGTTATCTACTTATTCTAAGTAGTTAGACTAAGTAAATACTCTTTTGGATGAGATCATCAGAATAAAATAATTACCTACCACTGTATAGTTGTATACTGCTTATACTACCAGTCAACAAGTCTACTGTATTAGTCAAGAATGACAAGATCAAATTATTAGTCCATCAACTTGATTAGTGATTAATGGTTCACAACAGACAACTGTTTGAATTTCTCATACCTACCCAAATAGGTATAAACACACCCATAGCGTAACAGATGAATTTTCTGTATTTCTCTTACAGGTGACAATGCCAAAGAGATGTTGGAATATGCGGCTGACAACTGGCTATGTGCTAAACAGTCCATTTGGGATGTGATGCAAAACCATGTGCGTTACAGTATATCGCTTGTTCAGATTTCTGGCGAAAGGTCTGTGGAGTCCTGTTTGGTGTTTCCAAAGATTGGTATTGGAATCTTTATTAAGTTGTCTGTTGTGAACCATTAATCACTAATCAAGTTGATGGACTAATAATTTGATCTTGTCATTCTTGACTAATACAGTAGACTTGTTGACTGGTAGTATAAGCAGTATACAACTATACAGTGGTAGGTAATTATTTTATTCTGATGATCTCATCCAAAAGAGTATTTACTTAGTCTAACTACTTAGAATAAGTAGATAACTTCTTAAAGAAAAAAAAAAAGGTTTTTTTTTTTTGTTTAAATCAGTTTTGCTTGATAACAGCTTTGGTAGGATGGTTTGTCTTGTAAGGGTGTGTTTTGCTAAAATAGCATAACAAGCATAAATGTATGACCATAAAAAATGTATTTTATTGGGGATTCTAATGATGTTTGTTTTGACATCCATTTAAATAATTCGGATTAAGTAATGCTAATATCATGTAATTTTACCACATATATTCATTGCTACTTTGTAATGTACACATTTTCATGAATTATTGAGTTTAATAAGGGTACAACATATAATCCCTTACAAAAGATGATTTTATACCACCGGACCTAATGTATTTATTATTTCATATACAGGCAGGCAGTAAAGCAGTACTTTTACAAACGCAAACGATACAAGTCCAAAATATGAATACCGATATGTCCAATTTGTTTTTGATTTCGACAATGTGACTTGAATCACTGACATTCATGATTTGACAGTTCTGTCATAGTCACTAGTTAGGTTAAATCAAAACTTCATTGAGATTTTCTTTTACTTACACTTACCCTATTTCCAGACATTTAGGGTTGTACAATATACTTTCCAAACATGGCTCGTAACATACCATATGTGATGAGATCCTTATACTTCACGCTGCTAAGCCAGTCTCCATTTCTGGTCACTGATATTTCTTCGAAAATGTCGTACAACACCTATATAGACGTCTTGCAAATATAATTATATAGTTAACAACATTGTACTTATTTTAGTTGCTAGTCTGAATGTGTTAAACTATACTTTTTTATATTATATTTAGGACATATTGTGACATATCCATGATTTTAACACTTGCAACAACATCCAATATCTACATTATGCTCCGTAAGTTTGGAAAATCTGGTGATGGTCAAGAAACCTGAAAACTTACACAACCTGTTAGTCCATGTTTGCCACAAAACTGTAACGAGCACAGTTACACATTCCTGGAGTACATATAAGAATCTAGTAGATTCAATATTGTCTTGAATCTAATCTGGAACATTACTTCAGGGACCGTATAACCGGTTTTATTAAATACCTGTATAAAAACTGTCAAACGAATACCGGTTAAAATGTTATACCTATATTCGCATTAGAGGTATTGCTGTCATTCCGTTTTTGTCTTTATCGCTAATGTAATGTAAAGTAATGATTACTTTTATTTATTAACATTTAACTAAACACACAACATTGTTCTGAAACAATCTCTATCTGTCAAGTGTCAAAAGTGACACATCTGTGACATCTGACAGTAGCAATGGACTCTATAGTACTATAGATAGTTTAGCCAGGGACTGTCTCATTTCAACCATAGAGAGACAAAATCATACTGTCTTTGTCTTACGCTAGAACTAGCACCCAAAGAAAGGTTGAGTAGTTTTTCTATTCCATGTTACTAACAAATTTGTGTTTGCCAGCTTCACATTACAGGATTTGTTAAGAACTAATAAAGTACAATACAACTCACATTCACTTCTTTACGTTCCATTTACTCATGGTATTAAGTATATTATTTATTACATCATTAAATGTTGCTATTACTTTGCAAACTCAACCGTATGAGTTCCTTAACATCATAATATATGTAGGTATGGAAATTTCCCATTAACCATCTTGTTGATTCATGATCAACCATTAGTTCCCATCATTTTATGGGGTTGATGATGTTATTCTTTACGACTTGGGCGTACAAATCGTTAACATCATCATTTCGGCAACAGCCAGTAGTCATTTTGACATTTTTCGTTTCAAACGATTTTTTCCCATCATTTTATGGGGTTTATGATGTTGTATTACAACTTGGCGTACAAGTTGTTAACATCATACTTTCGGCATCAGCCTAAGCCAATAACTTGTTGGCATTTTATGTACATATATATGTACACACAATCACTGCAATCGCTCATAGATCTTGAATTGAATAGCCTAGACATTGTAATTAATTATATCATTTGTGCCAGTATATTTTGAGAATCATTAATGTTTACATGAGATCCGTTAAAGGTCAACACAAATGTTCTTAGTTTGACCATCATACTCCAAGCACAAAACAGACTTTACTATGCAGCACATACAGCAGGTACTTAGACCTTTTGGAAATATGGAAACAAGTAAATTTATATTTTGCTGGTGAATATGTACGTCGTTTATAGTTTGCAAGGCAAAATGTAAAGAAGTATTTGAAACAGAAACTGCTACAAAATACAAGTTATTATTTTATAGAACATCTTGTATTTTACCATATGAAATAGATAAGGAATCTAATATTTGATACAATTATCCATTCTTCCCTTTTAAAAAGAAAAATAACTTTTAGTTATAACTTAATCTTGTATTGTATTTCCATATACTTAGGTATTTCTATATTATCAAATTAATTTTGACGAATTGCTCTATTATTGCGTTTTAGGTTCCCAGCACAATTCCTATCACCAAATCAAAATTATTCACCGAACATTCTTATCGTGCGTAGTACGTCTTAAAACGTCGTCATTGGCAAAATCCCTCCTGCCAATACACACAAGAGGGGAAAGCCATAAAAAAAAAAAAAAAAATAGGTAACAAATATTAATCAGAAACACCTTTATTCCTTTTTTTTTGTAATCTCAATACTTGTACCCTGTAGTACAGGGTACAAGTAGGCCTGTACAATGATTGTATATTTTTTTTTATAATTTACTGGCACTACTTACATATGCCACTAATATTGTATTAGTGTATAGTTATTTTACACTACTCCAATATTATTTAATACAAGTGATATTCCAAATTGTAGGCGTGTAGTTGTTAAAATTTGTATGTAATCAAAATTAACACATACCTGAGGTTGTCTAAACGTTCTTACCACTTCGGATATATTAAAGGTCATCTGCTTCCAGAAATATATATAGCCTTTGATTTGTAAATCAATGTATTCTGCTTTTCCAATTAATTAAACTTATATTATTTTAACAAAGAACCAGCCGTTACATCTCGATCATCTTGCCTCTCTAGAATACCCGCCTGTTATTTTTTTATTAAAAATCAATTCTTACCCACATTTTATTTTTAAAGATCGCCAGTGTTGCTAACACGTGTCATATCACATAATATTATTGCGACGTGACATTGGTTTTCCTTAGCTGTGACGTCCAGGCTCCGTTGTGTACTGGGTGATCAAATGAAACAACTGTTATCACTCGTGCACTCCGCCAGCTACCCACTCGCCATGACACTTCTCCACGGAGTGAAGCTAGCGGGTAGTTGCGTCGTACTGTTTATTGTGTAATCGTCACATCTCTCCCTTTTTATAATGATTTATTTATTTTACTTTATATATTTATCATGCAACAATAGTTCAGTTTATCGTATTATCTTATACTCGCTAGGTTAATTTATTTTTCCAATCTAGGTATACTACCACCGGTTCGGAAAGGTTAACCTCAGACCCGAGAAGAACCGGCGTAAGAAACTCGGCGAGGTGTGGATGTATTCATTTTACAACAGTTAAATAATAAATATTTTCCAACACTAGCAAGCCTTTAAATCTGTAAAACTATTATTTTACTTTTACAATTTCTTCTTAGGTGTCAGTCCCTCTCCTTCTCCTATTTGCAGTTTTGAGTTTTTTATTCAATTGCTTATAACTAGGGCTTCCAAATACCGGACTTCTCACAATACCGGTATTAATACCGAAACTGTCTTGATCAATACCGGGATCCCGGTATTGATTATGAATTGCTTTAAAAAAATATAGTTTTATTAAAAAGGGGAATTAAAAAGGGTTACTGTAACACCAGATATGCCCTAAAAGCTTTTAGAACAATAAACAATCAATGTCGCCATCTGCATTAATTTTATTTCACACTCCAGGTTGGCAATAATTTTATTCAACTGGTTGACTTCACCAGTCACATTTTTAGTCCAACAACCCACCAGCCGACTTTTTTCTAATTTCCGCCTAAATTAATTTGCCATATTTACTACAGTTCCTTGTTCCTTGCTCTTTTCTTTAAAATTTTTGATAAAATTTTAAGTACTAACTATATTAATCTCACTGTCAGGATTCATCCACCACCAATCATCAAATATTTATCTGACGTTCAGGCAACGATCTTATTTCAATAATAAAATAAGGGCTAGATGCAAGTTAGATGCGTCTGACGTGTAGTAAAAGCTTCTTAATACAGCCGAATATGACCATTCTAATGGATATAAACGGTTTATACTGCAAATTTTCCTTGTTTTTAAAAATACCGGGATCCCGGTATTGCATTTAAAAATACCGGTATTGAAAAATACGTTTAAAAAGACGGGATCCCGGTATTTCGGGATCCCGGGATCCCGGTATTGGAAGCCCTACTTATAACTCAAAGATTTACTTTTCCGTTTGATGCTTACACATTTCCAGGTATTTTCATTAGCATACAATAAAATATTTGCCTAATTAATACCTATTTCATGATTTAGGTACAATAACATTGTAAGCTTGCCAAGCGTCTTGGACATTAGTTACTTATTGGCAATAACTGATTGACTCTGTTTTACTAGTCTTGTATGATGTTAATATATATAATGCAATTTAAAATAGTTGAAGATAATCCAAAGTCAAATAAAGTAGGAATGTTACATTCGTTGTAGAGGTACCACGTCAAGTATGATTAGTTTTACTTATGAATAGGTTAAGCAAACAATAATCTATATAAATAGATTTATATATTATTAATTTGTTAGGTACCTACTAAGATTTACCTGCCTATTTGACCATTATTATTATTAATTGCATTGCATACATATCTAATTATCGTTCTTTAATTATAATACTTGAATAATAGAATCTTGACATCAATTAATCCAAATATTTATTTTATTAATTTTATTGCTCAAAAAGTAACACAGCAAATATAATATCGAATGTAATATTATTCTAGCAACTTACTTATGCGAAGAATCATAATTACAATTTATGTTATGAAAATAACGTAACACTTTACTAATTGAAAGCTGATTTTTCAATTGAATTGTGACCAGTAAGTATTGTATTATTATTTCCACAATAATTACTGTTAGACTGTCACATAAATATTATTATTTGTACTTGTACACTTTTTCTTCGGTTTATTTCAATTACTTGCAACATATTTTATAAACATGAAACATAGGTACACCTTGTATGTCTGCTTCCTATATCCTGCCATTGGTAAGTATGTCATTTAATTTCAACAAACGTCTTCCAACGAACCAATGGAATTCCATTATTCTAACCATGATCCCATGAAATACTGAGTACACCAGAGTACAGTTCGAATGTTTAGGTCCTTTACCATTTTATCGTTACGTTTAACGTTTCTAAATGATAAGACCTAGGTTTTTGGTCTTTTGAGTCTTAGTGCTCAATTAGTACAATAAATGTGTACTCTTGGGTAGATCAATGAAGTGGTTCAAGCTACAACTTTGATCTACTAGTTTTACTTAATTAGTTAGCCTCAACAAATTAAACATCAGGCAAACTGTCATTGAGAGCGATCAAAATCACGGTTAATTCGAATACTTATTGTTTTTATTTTATAATGTGTAGGTACCTACACACAGTATTTAGTTATTTGTTTCTGTTTTGATTTAATGTATCCGTGCTGAGACTATGTATAATTTCTAATGTATGTATTGTCTCAACCGCATACCTAAGCGTTTTGGCATCCTTAATTATTGTAAGTTTATGCATGTGACTGAAATAAGGAAATATATTTTCCGGTAAAGTGCCTTTTTAATTACACTTAATTATAATTAGTCATCACATCATACACATCACTCATCTTCATCTGAGTAGGTGTACCTACTACCTAGGTAGTTAAAAAGGAACTTCGTCATCTACACTGTTAACCGACAAAAGTCGTATGTCTATTTACAAGACATTAGGTTAACTGCTGGTCACTAGAGTTTTTTCTGTTAGTACCTTAGTCATGGTTGCCTTGGGTATAGTTTCGTAGTTTAGTTAAGTAAGCAGTGCTTCCTCACCGTGTAAGGCTCCCCGCATCGCCACTTCAGTTTTTACAGCATTGACTTTAGGTACTACATGACATGATGTATTATGACAGGCCCAGCGTCTATTTACGTACCTGTTGTACTTGGGTTTGTAATTGAGCTTTGCCCTGATTATTATTCTACAGAATCATGTATTCCGGCTCTAAAATAGATTGGAATTGGGATTTATTATATGAAATCTGGGTCATATACGATTTTGAAGAATTGTATATCCTCATCTATTTATAGGTTTTATTTGGGCAGTTTAGGCATGCCTCTGTGTTCCACAATTTCCACGGCTACTTACGCAGAATGCATTATTACTCTTATCCTGGTCACCTGCTTGTTTCTCTTAAACTATAATTTAACCCGTCTTCTAACTGTTCCAACAGGATTGCTACAACAATCTTTAACCGGAATACCGTCTAAGTCGTCGTATAATATATTTTTGTATATACTTTGTTCGTTTTTATTTAAGCTGATACATTATGTTCTTACCCATACGAACATCTGCAAAATGCAGTAAATTTATGATACGGGTATAGGTTAGAAGAAGGTTAAATTGTAATACTTTACAGGAAATGTTTTCCAACTGGCGTTTTTTTTTTTTTTTTTTGTATAATTGAAATCTATCCTGAATCTACATTAGTAGATATGCCTATTCCCGAGGCCATCCATCTATACCTACGCCTTAAGGTAACTGGAACAGTAGGCAGAGGCACTAAACTGCTTATTATATAATTTCGAATTCAATAAATACATTACATAATAGGAGGTCACTCTATACTAACATAATGTCAGTTTATGACTATTTTGCCTCCCTATTAAGTTTTGGTGGGCTAAAGAATCCATCTAATGGTGGTATCTAGGACATTTTGGATGACCTAAAACAAGATACTATCGTTAGTACCAACCAACACTATATCGCGTCAGTTTACTTTTAAGTACTATGTTGTACTAATTTGGACGACCTATAACAAAAGGTCCTATCGTTAGTACCAACCACCTCTATCGCGTCTACTAGACTAGTTACTAGGTACATTTGACTCTTTTGGTTTGTTAGTACCAGTCCAACATTCAACTTACTAATTATTCTCTGTTTGTATCGCAGGTAAGTGTTATGATTTCGCTTATCATTTCTTTTGTTTTGCTAGTACTAGTTGAACATTCAACCTACTACTTATTTATTTTGCTAGTACCAGTTGAAAGTTCCAACCTACTAATTATTTGTTTTGCTAGTACCAGTTGAAAATTCCAACCTACTAATTATTTGTTTTGCTAGTACCAGTTGAAAGTTCCAACCTACTAATTATTTGTTTTGCTAGCCACAGTTGAACAATCAACCGACTAATTATTTGTTTTGCTAGTACCTGTTGAACATTCAACCTACTACTTATTTATTTTGCTAGTACCAGTTGAACGTTTCAACCTACTAATTATTTGTTTTGCTAGTACCAGTTGAACGTTTCAACCCACTAATTATTTGTTTTGCTAGTACCGGTTGAAAGTTTCAACCTACTAACTATTTGTTTTGCTAGTACCAGTTGAAAGTGTCAACCTACTAATTATTTGTTTTGCTAGTACCAGTTGAACATTTCAACCTACTAATTATTTGTTTTGCTAGTACCGGTTGAAAGTTTCAACCTACTAATTATTTGTTTTGCTAGTACCGGTTGAAAGTTTCAACCTACTAATTATTTGTTTTGCTAGTACCAGTTGAAAGTTTCAACCCACTAACTATTTGTTTTGCTAGTACCAGTTGAAAGTTTCAACCTACTAATTATTTGTTTTGCTAGTACCAGTTGAACATTTCAACCCACTAATTATTTGTTTTGCTAGTACCGGTTGAAAGTTTCAACCTACCAATTATTTGTTTTGCTAGTACCGGTTGAAAGTTTCAACCTACTAATTATTTGTTTTGCTAGTACCTGTTGAAAGTTTCAACCTACTAATTATTTGCTTTGCTAGTACCGGTTGAAAGTTTCAACCTACTAATTATTTGTTTTGCTAGTACCGGTTGAAAGTTTCAACCCACTAATTATTTGTTTTGCTAGTACCGGTTGAAAGTTTCAACCTACTAATTATCTGTTTTGCTAGTACCGGTTGAAAGTTGCAACCTACTAATTATTTGTTTTGCTAGTACCAGTTGAACATTGCAACCTACTAATTATTTGTTTTGCTAGTACCGGTTGAAAGTTTCAACCTACTAATTATTTGTTTTGCTAGTACCGGTTGAAAGCTTCAACCTACTAACTATTTGTTTTGCTAGTACCAGTTGAACGTTTCAACCTACTAATTATTACTTATACCAACTGCAGCATAGATGTGATGTACAGTTTACTTCTTGCAATTTATTTTTCTTGTTAGTCCGACTCCGACTTACTAATCAATTCATTTGATGCTGAGTTTACGTGTCTACTCCTACAGTAAAACAATAACAAAGCCCTCGGCATTCATCAGTCTAAGTACGCTATCTATAGTTCTTGACTCACTTGACATCGTAACGGTCCTTGATAATTTAACTGGTCCGTTACCTGTTAGCATTGTTTATTATCATAAACAGCACATACCTATGTATATATGAATACATGTTAAATCGACACCAAGTTAACATCGATTCATACCCATATCGTGCTATAAATAGCATTTCTATTGATTATAACTGGTTATTTTAACCGAACAATATTTCTTTTAGGACATAAGGTCCATAAAATGTATACAACTATACCGACTTGATATGCAGGTTTCTCTATACGTTCCCTCATGTAAAAATATCTTAGTATTTAATTACACGACTAAATAGGTCGGTATATTTTAAGTATGAACGGTAAATACACAACTCATAATAATCATGATTTCCGCGAAGGTAGTTTGATTATTTACCCTTTATATCATATGAATTCTAATATACGATTTTGAGTCAGAAAATAAACCATGTACCATCTGTATTTGTAACACGCAAACCATCAGCATATTCGTTTCTGTCATTTCATGGAAAAATTCATGGCTAATACGTCGGTGCCACATCATAGGAATAATGTAACATGAGTACATTATTTTTTTGTAGTGACCCCAATTATTGATCTATCTTGCATTGATTACACTTTTGGATTTACATTTGGTAACCAGGCTCACGCACAGTAGCCATTGTCAAAGAGTTAGTGTAATAAGCACGCGTATATTTCTTCTTTGCTTAGTAAACATTCCTCCCGAGCTACGTATCATCAATTATTTACTCAATAATAGTTGTAAAGTTAACCACTGTTCTTATGTAAACAGTCGACAAAATCAACTGTGCATACTTGTGCATGTGTGCATAATTGTTTTTATTAACATTGATTGTAAACAAAACTATAAAATTAGGTATAGGTACTAGATCTACGTTTTTACAGTAATATTTAAATTCTGCATTAGTTTCTTTAATACTCCTCTTACGTGAGTTTGGAATTTCATAACCTACTTACGTAAGTACCGCCTAACAAAATCGTTGCAGTTTTAATCGTATTATGTACAACCGTACGTCAATCGTTACACAGAATATCACCTCGCCCAAAATTTTGTATTACCTGAATACAATCGGCAGCTCGGGAGGAAATGGACAAATACGGTAGCTTTTAGGTTAGGATTTCCATACCTTAGATTTGTTTTTTTTTCCGCCACCGTTACCTTTCCTTTCCGTAATTTTTTGTAATATTTTACCCTCGTCGCCATCTGTGACGTCCAGGCTCCGTTGTGTACTGGGTGATCAAATGAAACAACTGTTATCACTCGTGCACTCCGCCAGCTACCCACTCGCCATGACACTTCTCCACGGAGTGAAGCTAGCGGGTAGTTGCGTCGTACTGTTTATTGTGTAATCGTCACATTAGCCAACAGTATATTTTTTAGGGCTTGACGAATAACGTCTAACTAAACCAATGATCTTTTATACAAGATACGTCATACACTAACATATCAAGCGAAAAAAATGATGCTAACCAATGCTGCCAACGTCACGGCAGCACCAGTTACAATTTGTTTACAACTTCATACGCAAATGCGTAAAAGAGACGGCACAATTAAAAGAATACCTAAGTAAAAAAGAGACGGCTAGTGTTTGTCACTTGCGCGTGAATTTGGTAAATCAGTGATACCACCATAACACGACGGCAAACAGTGAAGATGGCGCGAAACGTAAAACTTATTAAGAAAAAGAAATATCAAAGAATAAGATGTTTGACAGAAGGTGCAAATCATTTTAGTGCAGTTCTATGTAGTAATATACTCGCTACCGAAGTAAAAAGTTTTCACATTTAGTTATGTAAATAAAAGATATTATGTTATACTTATCATTGTTACTTTTGTTAGGTTTGTTTTTTTGAATAGAATAATAATTGTACACATTGAGACTATTCTCTTTACCCGAGACACTGTGGGTTACTTAGGCGGGGTATGAAATACCTAATTAAGTTAAATAGGTTAATGGTAATGAAACGTTCTAAAACACCTTTTTTTCCCAAAACATAAAATTATATAGAATAAATTTTTAAATTAAAATAAAATAAAATAAATAAAATAAAATTAAAGCAAACTCAATAACAACAAAACCCTTTATTTTACTAACAATTTTATGTTATAATAATTGTTATTGTGTGAGAAAATGAAATGCCTGACAGTAAATACTAATTTTGTAGTAATCTTTGTATAAACAGCAATATACCTATTTACTTAATTGACGCGACCCGGACAATAATATGGCCAATAATCTTTAATTTGCCAATTGTTGTACTTAATTACAAGAAAAAATGCGTTTAAGTAAAAAACTTTAATATTAAAGTTGAAATTTATTTCTCTTATTTGTACGACAAGCACCAAACAATTAATGCAACTTACCATGACGCGTCTGCTATGATAATCTATGTACGCAGTTGATGCGTCCTTGTCGTTCTCGCTGATGAGAACATAAACTTATCTCGTTCTATCAGCCGGCGAAAATGGCGGCTGGGTTTATTTAATTCAAGATTAAACCGAAGAAAAACGGAATATTTCAGCTTTTACTTACCAACGATATGTGACGCCGTCAATTTTTTTGCGCTTTCGCGGATAATTTGAGCATTTCAACATAACGCAGGTCGGCATTTTGTTGCTTAATACACGTTATTTGTGGAAAAGTATTAACCGGTGTACACCTTCGCGCTTGCGTCAGGCAGACTGAGAGAAACTCGTACACATGACACGAGGTGAGTGCTTCAATTTTGGAACGTGTATAACACATCTTGTATAAAAGATCATTGGTCTAAACATGATTTATTTTTTCTATACGCGTATTGTCTGTCACTTAACAAGCTGAATTTTTCTAGAAACGTTCTTAATCGGTTTGCTAAGCCGTATTCAAAAAGTTTAGCGATTGCAGGGATAATGCTTATCGGCCTATAACTTTGAAGGTCATCTTTATTCCCTTTGCCTTTGTAGATAGGCACTACTTTTACATTTTTCAAAATACTAGGATATGTTCCAGTTCTTATTAAATAATTAAATATATAAACTAATTGTGATAAAATTATCGGTAGGCTTATCTTTATTAATTTTATAGAAATGTCATATATGTTACATGTATTCTTGCACGCTACGCCTTTGGTGACTATGTTATACAATTCAGTCTCTGAGAACAATTGAAACCTCAAAGACACGTAGCTAGGGCTAGTTGACTGACATAAAAGTAGGTATGCAGCATGGTATAATAATATACTCCGCCTGGTACTCCATTCCGAGATTCGCGTATGACCTAACTGACACGCGCCTACGTCAACATGCTGTTTACAGGTTCTCAAACTTTGAAATGTGGGAGAATTTTAACCAACGGTGAAAATTATTTTAACGGCATTAATTTTAAGTTATTTATGTAGAAACATAGTAAAATAAAACAAATCTAATGTATTAAATTAAACTTTATTTATCTATACAAGACAAACGTTTAAAAAACTAATTCACAGTTACACATTAATTACCAAGCTTACGACGTGAAAAGTTTGGAAAACACTGCGACTGCTGACACTGAGCGAGAAGGAAATAACAATTAACACGCGTTCGACAAGGATGACGGTCAGGGCATGAAGTTATCTAGATCCGAATTGTCAAATGTCCACAGCGCTATCCTGTGTTGCCAGTAGTATAAACAGAATTACCCGAAAGTCTGAAATTTCTGTCGTGAATCGGAAGATATTGCTAACGAGTAATTAAAAATGACGTGTTATTGTAAAATTTAAGCTAAAATACATATAAATGAAAATTATAAAATTATAAAGAAATATTTTAACTTATTAACCATAGGTATAATGTACCCATGTAACATGTTATGTTGAAATAAAGTGGCAATGTTATTGTGACGTAATCGCGTGTCACTCTGGGAATGGAAGACCATGTTTTATTAGACCATGGTATGCAGCATTCGGGTCAGCGGTGGGGGCGCGCACCGTATCAGCTGCACTTAGAAAAAACTTGTTAATATCATTAGCCAGTCGGTCGCTCGAGTTATATATATAAATACTTAAATACATAGAAAACAACCATGACTCAGGAACAAATATTTGTATCATCATACAAATAAATGCCCTTACCAGGATTCGAACCCGGGACCATCGGCTTCATAGGCAGGGTCACTACCCACTAGGCCAGACCGGTCGTTTACTGACTAATAGTACCTACAGCATTGTGCAAAACACTTCTACCACTTCTAGTGGTACGCGGTTTCGCCATAGCTTCGCTTTCGCCTCGCGCTGCAGTGGAGTCGCTTACCTTAGTACTCTCGCTGCTATCGGTGGCTACGTCGTCGTTCCAAACGTAAGCAGGTTTCAATCGGTCAATTGAGATACGAGCTTGCCTATTTGGAAATTGTACTAAAAATACTTTTTCGTCTCTACTTAACACTTTAAAAGGTCCCATATAGGGTGGCTGTAATGATTTCCTCACGGTGTCGTCCCTGACGAAAACGTATTGACATGATGCTAATTCCTTATGCACAAATAAAATGCGGTTGTTACGTGATCCCGCAGATACCGGTTTGTACTGAGATATTGTTTCCCGAATTTTATCTACTAAACTACCCGGATCGCTGGGTTCCGTGGGGCGTGTGTCAAAGAAATCCCCAGGTAAACGTAGCGTACGTCCGAACAACATCTCTGCGGCACTTACGTCATTATCGCTTCGTCCTGCCGCGCGCAGGCCCAGCATGACGGTCGGCAGTTCGTCCTCCCACGAGGTATTGTTCATTCTGGCCATTAGTGCTGCTTTCAAACTCCTGTGGAAACGTTCTACCTTGGAATTGCTCTGAGGGTGGAAGGGTGTGGTTCTGATTTTGTTTATGCCTAACAAATCCGATAGCTCTCTAAATAGGTTACTTTCGAATTGACGTCCCTGATCTGTTGTGAGCTGCGACGGACAACCGTAACGCGCGATCCACCCGCTAAACACCGTCTTAGCCACTACTTCTGCTGTCATGTCTGCTATTGGAAAAGCTTCCGGCCAGCTAGTACGCCTATCTATTATTGTTACTAGGTAGCGATTTCCATGCGGAGATGTCGGGAGCGGCCCGACCAGGTCCACGTGGATATGCGACAGCCTATCAGCGTTTTCAAATGTACCTAACTCAGAAACAGTGTGTCGGGTAACTTTCGCCTTTTGACAAGGTATACACGCTCTGGCCCAATGACTTACGTCTTTATTCATACTTGGCCAAAAGAACTTTTGACATACCATTTTGCGAGTAGTGCGTACTCCGGGGTGACTCAGACAATGGACGCTTTCAAACGCGGCGCGCCTAAACTTTTCGGGCAAATACGGCCTTACTTCCTTCAACGATATTTCGCAATATACAGCCTTTTGACAATTCGGTATTGCGAGCAATTTTATGTCTACAGTATCGTTTCCGTCGCGCCGGTCTGATTGCGTCATGCTCGCTAGGTACTCGTCTCGCGCTTGCTCGCCAGCGAGTTCCGTGTAATTAATAGCGGTTGGGCAAACAATGGTCTCGGGATAGCGTATCAGCCACAACGTTATCCTTCCCGCTTATGTGACGAATATCCGTAGTGAACTCGCTGATGAACATTAAATGTCTCGTACGTCGCGGTGTTTCACTACTACTTTTCCCTATATTTTCGAACGCATGACACAAAGGTTTGTGGTCTGTATAAACTATCAGTGGTCTGCCCTCAAATGACTTGCGAAAATGTTTCATCGATAAATAAATACCTAACAGTTCTAAGTCATATGCGGAATAACTTTTCTGGGCCTTCGTTAGTTTTTTTGAAAAGAACCCTAATGGTTCCCATTTTCCCCTGACCAACTGATGTAATGCAGAACCCGCGCAGTTAGATGACGCGTCGGACATTAAGGCTAGAACCGCGTCGGACTGAGGATGCGACAGTGTAACGGCTTTTTTAAGGCCCTCTTTACACTGTTCGAACGCTTCCTCAGTCTCCTTCGTCCAAACTATCGCCGTTTTATCGCGTTTTTTCGTGTTTACTAAATATTGATCAAGTTTTGATTGTATGGCCGCTGCCTTGGGAATATGAGACCGATAAAAGTTGAGCATGCCTAGAAATCGTCGCAACTGCTCCACTGTCTCTGGTTTCGGGTACTGTGCTACAGCCTGAACCTTTTCCTCTAACGGTTTAATGCCCGATGCGTCCACCTGGTGACCCAGGAATTCTAACTGCGTTTGTCCGAAACTGCACTTCGCTAAATTAATTGTAATTCCGAATTTAGCAAAACGTTCAAAAACCAGTCTAAGATGATCCCTATGCTGCGCCTCGTTGTCGCTTGCGATAAGAACATCATCTAGATAATTGAATAGGAAATCTAGGCCTTCCAGTACTGAAGTATTCATAAACCGCTGGAAGGTTTGTGCGGCACAGCGAAGCCCGAACGACATGACAGGGAATTCCCATAACCCGAATGTTGTGATAATTGCTGTTTTCTCGATATCTTCCTTGGCTACCGGTATACAATGATAAGCTCTGTTTATATCTAGCTTTGAAAATATTTTTTTACCTGCCAATATGAAGGTGAAATCGTGTAGTCTAGGTATCGGGTATCTATCGGGTTTCGTTTGCGCGTTCAAGGCACGATAATCCCCACAAGGGCGAATTTCGCCGTCCTTTTTCGTTACCACTGTTAACGGGCTAGCCCATTGGCTCTTGCTTGGCCTACAAATGCCTAGCTCTTGCATTCGGCGAAATTCCTCCTTGACCCGTTTATGCCTGTCCGGTGGTAATGGCCTTGCCCTCGCAAACGTAGGTGGCCCGGTTGTCTCAATGTGATGCACAACATCGTGCGCAGGGGGTTCCCTGTACGTCGGCGGCTTCGTGATGCTAGGGAATTGTAACAACAAACTGTGGAATGGATGATTACCATCAACTGTACTAATGGACGGCTGACTGCTATTGACAACCGTTGCAGATACGTTGAACTCTGTTACAAGGTCGTGTAATTTCTGTTCGCTCAGGTTAACTAAAAGCCTATGATAACTCAAAAAATCGGCCCCGAGTATTGGTTGTCTGACATCGGCCATCACAAATTCCCATCGAAATGGCCTACGTAACTTAAAATCTAAAGACAACACTTTAACACCGTATGTTTTTATTTGCGTACCGTTTGCTGCGAAAAGTTTTAAATTAGTGCACTCACCCGCGCGTAGTCTCCTGTCCGCCGGTATTAGAGAAATGTCCGCACCTGTATCAACTAAAAAACGCAGTCCGGTATTTAAGTCTGTTATACACAAACGACGGCTGGTGTGGATAGCAAAGGTCTCCGCCGAACTCTGTGCCATCGTTACTCGTTTCCCTGCTTCTTGTCCCATGCGCAAGGCTGGATGCACTTCGCGGCGGCCGGTCCAAACCGGAAGTGGTAGAAGCAAAGCCAGTCCGGGTTTCTTCCTGCCCTGTTGCTGCTACTTTGTGGGCGAGTTCCACTCCTGTGCCTGGATGTGGATCGAGCTCCTCTCTCTCTGCGTCCGAAGTTCCGTGTCCTTGGCCTCGAACGCTCCAAATCCATCATACGGACACTCAGTTTGGCGATTTCCGCTAGTATCACCGCTGTATCTGCAGTTCCTGAGGTTCTCGCTGGCGCGCTGTGCCCCTGGCCCTGTGGTACCGCCACTGCTGCCACGTGAGGGTTTCTTGTAGCCTCTGACACGTCATCGGCAATGCTGGCCAACGTGTCAAGGTCCGTCTCTCTGGACGCTACTAAAACTGCACGCACCGCCGTGGGCAGATGGTTTTGCCACATTATTCTCAATGTCGCGTCTGGAAAGCTATCCTTAGCTAAGTTGCGCATCTTAGCTAATAGCTGCGACGGCTTTTGATCTCCTAGATCCATTTCTCCTAGGACCTTCTCCACCTGCCTGTTCTTAGAGTCTTCTAGCATCTTCAACAGCTTGGCTTTCAGCTCCTGGTATTTGTTGGTGGAGGGTGGGTTCGTTAGGAAGTCCGTAAGTCGGAGTATGACTTCCTTCGGCAGCTTGGACACCACCATGTCGAACTTTGCGTCGTCGCCTATCTTCTGTGGCGTTAAAACGGCCTCCGTGCGTATAAACCATACTCTGGGCTGGTCAACCCAGAAGTCTGGAATACGGCTCGACACCGAGATCGCCATGACCTCGGCGGAGCGTGGCACTACGATGTCCTGTAGTTGCAAGGCTGCCGGAGTCTTCTCTTCAGTGGTCATTTTCACGTAACAATAAACCACAAAAGTCCGAATAACAACCTACGCTACCAACGTTCAGTCGGGGTCACCACTTTAGAGTTATATTAGATAGTTCCTGAAGGTGGGGTAGCGAGGTTAACTGAAACACTGAATTTACTAACTTGATTATATTATAAGTACATGAAGAATTGTTACAATTGTCAGGTGTTACATGACTGATGGTTAAGGCGAGACTGACTTACATATAGCGGGGGGGGGCCCGCACTGTAGCCGCGGGCACTGCCTAGTCAGCTCATATCGCGGTACACGCGCACTTGAATATGAGCTGACTTGGCAAATGTCCCTATATGTTTTGCTAGTACCGGTTGAAAGTTTCAACCTACTAATTATTTGTTTTGCTAGTACCAGTTGAAAGTTTCAACCTACTAATTATTTGTTTTGCTAGTACCAGTTGAACGTTTCAACCTACTAATTATTACTTATACCAACTGCAGCATAGATGTGATGTACAGTTTACTTCTTGCAATTTATTTTTCTTGTTAGTCGACTCCGACTACTACTCAATTCATTTGATGCTGAGTTTACGTGTCTACTCCTACAGTAAAATAATAACAAAGCCCTCGGCATTCATCAGTTCATGACTCACTTGACATCGTAACGGTCCTTGATAATTTAACTGGTCCGTTACCTGTTAGCATTGTTTATTATCATAAACAGCACATACCTATGTCTATATAAATACATGTTAAGTCGACACCAAGTTAACATCGATTCATACCCATATCGTGCTATAAATAGCATTTCAATTGATTATAACTGGTTATTTTTACCGAACAATATTTCTTTTAGGACATAAGGTCCATAAAATGTATACAACTATACCGACTTAATATGCAGGTTTCTCTATACGTTCCCTCATGTAAAAATATCTTAGTATTTAATTACACGACTAAGTAGGTCGGTATATTTTAAGTATGAACGGTAAATACACAACTCATAATAATCATGATTTCCGCGAAGGTAGTTTGATTATTTACCCTTTATATCACATGAATTCTAATATACGATTTTGAGTCAGAAAATAAACCATGTATCATCTGTATTTGTAACACGCAAACCATCAGCATATTCGTTTCTGTCATTTCATGGAAAAATTCATGGCTAATACGTCGGTGCCACATCATAGGAATAATGTAACATGAGTACATTATTTTTTGTAGTGACCCCAATTATTGATCTATCTTGCATTGATTACACTTTTTTTGGATTTACAATTGGTAACCAGGCTCATGCACAGTAGCCAATGTCAAAGAGTGTAATAAGCACGCGTATATTTCTTCTTTGCTTAGTAAACATTACAAACACATTACATTTAAATTCTGCATTAGTTTCTTTAATACTCCTCTTACGTGAGTTTGGAATTTCATAACCTACTTACGTAAGTACCGCCTAACAAAATCGTTGCAGTTTTAATATTTTAGTATTATGTACAACCGTACGTCACTCGTTACACAGAATATCACCTCGCCCAAAATTTTGTATTACCTGAATACAATCGGCAGCTCGGGAGGAAATGGACAAATACGGTAGCTATTAGGTTAGGATTTCCATACCTTAGGTTTGTTTGTTTTTTCCGCCACCGTTACCTGTCCTTTCCGTGATTTTTTTGTAATATTTTACCCTCGTCGCCATCTGTGACGTCCAGGCTCCGTTGTGTACTGGGTGATCAAATGAAACAACTGTTATCGCTCGTGCACTCCGCCAGCCACCCGCACGCCATGACACTTCTCCACGGAGTGAAGCTAGCGGGTAGTTGCGTCGTACTGTTTATTGTGTAATCGTCACAGGTATTAAACACAAGAGTCCTACTTTTTAGTACTACAAAATTAACATACCAGTAACATAATTCATCAGTCATCCTTTCAGACAGGTGCCACTCCGCAGTGTCTCATAGGCACGGCAGTTTCTGTGTCGCAAATTCTTTTTAGCTGCTTGCTGCTGTTCTCCATAAAAAGCGCCAAGCTTAGTATACCAAATATCGTGTTTCACCTGGGGTTTTCACTGAAAGTGAACCGCCAGTGTCCTCGTTTCCAGTATAGCGCAGCTTACAGTTCTGCTTGGAGTTGGTTAGCGTCCGGTTTTTGACTAGCATAATCAGTCCTTATACTCGTACTGCTCCTGAAACATTAGTTTTGTAGGCATAGAATGTGTGTAACATCCCACTTCTGATGTGAGAAAAGCGAATATAATAGCTGTCTAAGTAAATAAGGAGAATCCCCACTTTAAATATCAAACTCAAAATAAATAATCAATATTACATCTATTCTCATTACTGCCTAATAACACTATGTTTGGTGTATAATTTAGGCATAACTTGTCGTTAGTTATTTATTTACCTTGATTCAAAGTATATACAACTGCTAAAACAATCACTGGTTGTTATTGAAGTTATAAGTAGCATAAATAAAATAATAAACAGATGTAATTGAAAATAAAACTGTTTATTAAAGTCAATAATCCTATTTATTCACCTTATCATCAACAACTAATAAATATAAGTACTAAGAGTAATTATTCACTAAGAGATGATTGAATTAATCCATCTAATTAATCAAGTAAATACTTAATTATTATAATACATATTAATAATTATCAACATAGTATTTACTTAACTTTCAATATTCCTTTGGCGACGATTAACTCAGTGCTGATGCTCAAAGCAGAATGACCCAAATGAATTTGGTCGGGCCTTTTTATGCCCATCGCTAGCCAGCCACTTGCACCTGGTTAATCATGCCACTTGTCATTCCAGAAATGACGTCACAATCGTGGTTTCTCATGTACCTCGTCCATTTATCGAAATATGCAAAATAAAATGATTATAACATCTTTTCATTAAATTCCGTTATACATAATTACTAATCAGTAATAAATACATAATAAATCACTTAAAAGTAATGTACAAATCTTAGTAGTAAGTTAACTACTATTTTAAAGTTACCACTACCCCTGTTTCTCTTGTCAACCGTGGTTTCGTATCGTACCCACATAAATCACCAATTATAAACTTCACGTGAAGTTGTGTTTAAGTGTTTAAATAGTTCAATATATTATCAACATTGGACCTCAAAGAGAAACAGGTCAGTTTCATACGTAACACAATTTGTACATAGGATAATAATATTCTAACACCCGCATGCTATGTGCGCTACACCAACGACATCCCAGTCGTCGGACAAGCGCAACTAGCTCTATTCGCAGACGACGCTGCTTACTTTGCTTCCTCTTTCCAGATGCCGCACGCAGTCTCCAAGATCCAGCCGACGCTTGACGCCCTCCCTGACTGGCTCTCCAAATGGACACTATCAGTCAATGTGGGCAAGACACAAGCGCTCATCACAGGGCAAGCTATCAACCTGCCTAATCCTCCTTCCCTTCTAGGTCAGCCGCTCACATGGTCACCCACAGTGAAATACCTGGGGGTGACCATAGACAGGAGACTCAACATGGATCGCCACACCAAAGACACAGTAAGCCGAGCGAAAATCGCTCGCATCTGTCTACGCTCAGTCTTCTGTAGTAAGCTTCCTGTACGGACCAAACTCGGCCTGTACAAAGCTTACGTACGCTCTAGACTAACATACGCTTCACCTGCCTGGCATTCTTTCTGCTCCAGGTCCAACAAGGAGAAGATGGGGCGTCAGGAGACCCTCACACTACGGAGCATCGTCAAGTGTCCACGGTACGTCAGCAACGCAGCCCTCGCCGAGACACTGAAGTGGCGCGGCCTGGAGGAGTTCATCGAGCGTCTCGCGCGGTCCATGTTCGACCGCACGGACAACAGCGGGCACGAGCACCTCAAGAACATCGCGCACCATCCCACCAGACCACCGGACAGGTGGGCCCGGGACTTGCCCCGAGCTCTGCTACACCAGCGGTAGCGGAGCCAAGCAAGCACAACACACACTTCGGATACACCACGCCACACACGCCAGCTAAGCTACCGGTCGCCTTCCACGCGGCCCCGAAACCTGGCCCCGCTCAAACGGTATCACCAGGCTAGGGGTCATGGGGGTTGGGTAAACGATCGGTAGCGAAGAGCTGGCTCACACCAGCAACACCGTCATCCTCAAAACGATGACGATTGACCTCCCCACGCGGTGGGGAGCGACCCGCCACAGCCGTCGCAGCCGAAAGGCGGGCAAGGCCGCTCATACCTCCCTTAATGGGAGGTGGGGTGTAGTGGGTCGCCTAGCCAGATATTATTTGGGGCATCACTAACCGGTCTACTGAAGACGTTGGTGCCTCACTGACTGCAGGTGCTCCCACACTCTACCAGTGGCTCCAAGAAGCTGTAGTGCATGCAGCGGCCACACCCCGGTAAACAACGTCGGTTCGCGGGCTAAACTGGTGAGGGGAACCTGCCTATGGTAGGTCTTACAGCGAAAACCTCTCGCTCTAATTGCACAAGCTTATCCCGGCGAAAAAGGCAGCTCAAAGCAGATATGCAGTCGAGTTTGGTGGACCCGGCGGGATAACAAGGCAAGGTGGATGGCCTAGGGCGATGATAGAGGGCATAGTTATCATCGGCCAGACACAGCATCTGACCCCATCTCCGGTCGTATCGGTTCTCTGCTCCACTGGGTCAAGATAGGTGACGACGAGAGTGTGTGCATCTGCGTTTGCGCGTACGCTTGTGCACCTTAATATTTCCTGCGCACTTGACTGTTTCTGGACAAAGGACTCCGATCATACACAAAGTCCAGTGGCGATGGGTTGAGGTAGAGAGGTCCGGTTTGATGCAAGCCGGGCTTTGTCTGATGCCTGCACACTGGCGACTCTGGGGGCGCAGTATGCGTCGTGGTCGTTTTCGCTCTGCACTGGGGTGACAGAGAGGACTCGGCAGCACCCAGGGTGACAAAGCAGCCCTATTTAGGGAGGCACTGCTTTCCCCGCCCAGCCGGAGAGGGGGCTAGAAAAGGTGCCCTAAACAAAACCCCACCCCCCAAAAAGGGATGGTAGTAACCGCGGCTGCCTCCGCATCTCTTTAATCGTGGTCGACGCAACATAAGAAATAACTGAAATAAGACAGTCCAAAAGCATAAAATGACGTTCGGCGCGTGGAACGTGCTGTTAAAGGGCAGCCTCCGTTGGAGTTTCGAAGAAAACTCTTGAATACAACCCAAACAGTTTATTAAACCCAAAATACACTGCACAAACTTACACACTAAAAGATTTAGGATATTACTAGATCTATGTTAAAGAGTAAATTACGAGTGACAATGTTTTTACTGTTATTCGAATTTTTATACAGTAATATTGCTGTCAATGCTTTACCTACATTTTAGTTTTACCTGGTAAGCAAAATAATTATGAATGTATATAACAGTGCGAACGCTTCATGACCGCAATAAGAATGCCTGTCCTGAAAGAAAGACCACGATAGTAGCTCGGGAACTCGGCCGATACAATGTGGATGTGGCTGTTATCAGCGAGACACACCTTGCCGACGAAGGAGAGCTGGTAGAAATCGGAGGAGGTTATACTTTCTTTTGGAAAGGTACAGCTTCTTCTGAGCCTCGAAGGTCAGGGGTCGGATTTGCGATCAAGAATGGGTGTGTAATGATCGCTATAACAATAAATGATATATTTTCATTCGATATAACAACATATGGTATAATTTTGATAGATATATCACTAAAGTAATATAATCAACAATGTGTGTAATCAACAACAACAACCAACAAAAGGAATAACTTTATATGATATAATTAAGGGTACAAAATAAATTTAATATAACGATTACCCAATATTAGTTATAAATGACATAATTTCTAGCTGTATAATATATGATATTACATACATTAAATATTTCGTCTATAAAATTTAACCACCCACAACATATTGAAATGACTGAAAAATGTACCTTTAATTTATCGTGTGTGAAATTAAATTAGGTTCAATCCATAAAATTAAATTTATGCGGAGAGCTTACGCTTAGAAATCATAATATCTATGTATTTTTTCATACTAATATAGGTTTTAACATAGCAAACACGACTTGGTGACAAATCGACGAAGCCCCGCTTTGCGGGGCTTCTATGTTCTGCTCTGAGGGACAAAAGGTAACTAACGAACCTAACCTAACTCAACCTGAAATAGCAGTTGTACATGCTCTTCTTTGTTATGCGAGCCCCCCGAGCCGCCTTCTTCTTTAGACATGGCGATACCTGTGTAATTTTTTTTAACCTATACCATACTTGATACGACGCTCCAAAAATTTTTTTTGTCTATAATACATAATAGCCAACTAATGTTATACCGAACCTTATTATAAAGTATGTGCGTTATACTACCTTAGCATTAGGTTGAAATAGATTATATTAAATACCTGTTATACTGTATGAGAGATATATCTGATAAAAATATGTCATTCGTATGTATATGTCTTATAAATTATATCCCTTGGTCGTTATATCGACCAATAATATATCCATAGTTGTTATACACTGAAACGCACCCATCAAGAATGGTCTTGTAAGTGCGCTACGGGAATATCCCATCCATATTTCTGATAATATCGGGTTGCCACATTGCGCCTACACCTCGACAACGACAACTACCTAAATGTCATCAGTGTCTATGCTCCGACTCCGACGCTAGACAAATCTGATGATATTAAGGATAAATTTTATGAAGAATTGACACAATGTCTCGACCATATAAATGCCAGGGAGCAGATCCTTTTATTAGGCGATTTTAATGCCAGAGTTGGACGTGATTTTGAAGCTTGGCCTGGTGTGCTGGGCAGACACGGAGTGGGTAATATGAACAGCAATGGTCAGCTGCTGCTTAGCTTATGTGCACAATTTGATCTCGCAATCACGAACACTATGTTTAGACTGCCTGCCAAGCACAAGACGACGTGGATGCACCCGAGATCCAAACATTGGCATTTAATAGACTATGCTATTGTGAGGCATAAGGATGTCTCCCAGGTCCAGATCACTCGAGTCATGCGTGGTGCGCACTGCTGGACAGATCATCGGCTTGTTGCCACCAAATTGTCTCTAAGCCTTCATCGCCCTCGAAGATCCGGAAAAAAGAAGATCCAGAGGTGAGGAAGAAATATGCAGAAAATTTGTCTAGTGCGCTCCCGTCGTCTATTGATGAGAATTTGGATGTTGATGTTCTATGGAAGTCTCTGTCCTCTCATATTCTTGTCACTGCCAAAACAACGCTCGGCCTAGCGGTCCGTAAAAACGAGGACTGGTTCGACAAGAATGACAGTATTCTGACAGAGGCATTGCACAAACACAGACGTCTCCTGCGAGAGCACCGTTGCCGTGGCGTGCCCGTGGGTCAGGGTGGAGACATTACGAAGTGAACTGGAGCTGAGAAGACTGTGTCGGGAAACCAAGGAACGGTGGTGGCAGAACAAGGCTTGTCATATGCAGTGGCTCGCTGACTCAAACCAGCTCGGAGAGTTTTATGGAGAGGTTAGAAAGCTGATCGGTACCAATTCCCATGCCAAGATACCGCTTAAATCAGTCGATGGTGAGTGTCTTCTAAAAACTAGGGAGGACGTGCTTAACAGATGGGCTGAACTTTTAACGCTTTGCTCAATGTAGATCGTACAGCAGATCTATCGCACATTAGCTTGATACCTCAGCTCTCCATACGTATGGAGCTGGATGAGCCTTTATCGCGTGACGAGGTAGTTCTTGCCATTAAACAGCAGCAGAATAAGCGTGCGGTTGGCATTGACTCTATGCCAGGCGAATTGCTCAAGTACGGAGGTGAGGAGTTGCACTCGTCAGTTTGGGCACTTTTTGTTCGTATGTGGGATGAAGAACAGGTTCCCTCTACTTTTAAACTGTCATGCATTAGGGCCATCTACAAGAACAAAGGTGACCGAGCGGATTGCAACTCATACCGCGGTATATCCCTTCTCACAGTTCCTGGTAAAGTTTGCCAGAGTTCTCTTGAACCGCCTTATTAAGCTCTCTGAAGAGATCCTACCGGAAACACAGTTCGGCTTCCGACCTAATCGGGGCACCTGTGAGGCTATTTTCTCATTGCGTCAACTACAGGAAAAAAGCAGAGAACAGGGACAAAGGCTGTACTTTTGCTTCGTTGACCTTGAGAAGGCCTTCGACAGTGTCCCCCGTGAAGCTTTGTGGATGGTGCTAGGGAAACTAGGATGCACGGATAAATTCATTCGCCTCCTGAGACTTCTGCATGACAACATGGAGTGCTGCGTCGCTGTGGATGGCGAGGAGTCTAGTTTCTTTCTCGTTACCTGTGGGGTGAAGCAAGGTTGCGTCTTAGCGCCAACACTCTTTGCTCTCTACTTTGCTGTGGCTGTCCGTGAAGTTTTACAGAGGCAGAGCTCGTCGAATGGAATTCGCATCCGTTTCCGCACTGACGGTAATCTTTTCTACTTGGCCAGATTTAAAGCTCGCACTAAAGTCTCGTACACTGTGATCACCGAGATCATGTACGCGGACGATTTGTGCTTCATAGCGGAAACCCCTGGTGACCTACAGCAACTTGTGACCGACTTTCTCGAGTCCTGCTGCAAGTTTGGACTGAAAGTCAGTGTCAAAAAGACGGAAGTAATGTCATTAGACATTCATGGTCGCGAGACACTGACAGTTAGGCTTCGGGAGGATGTACTGAAACAGGTTGATAAGTTCCGGTACCTGGGGAGCACAGGAACGTCTACGTGTGACCTTGACGCAGAGATAAACAGCAGAATTGGTGCCGCTGCTGCAGCATTTGGTAAGCTGGATGCCAAGGTCTTCCGCTCACATGACCTGAAACTGGCGACAAAGATCTCCATTTATATAGATAGCATCACGTTTATATAGATAGGATCGAGCGGATTCAGAGGAAATTCATAAAATTTCTCTGCTATAAATTACGTACCCCATATAACTCATCTAATTATATTAGCGTGTGCAAAAAAACACCATTTGTTACATTTGTCACAGCGACGTGAAATTGCTGACATTATATATTTCCTAATAATTATGAATGGCCGCATTGACTGTCCTGATCTACTTAGTAGTATTATATTCAACACTCCTAATAGAGTCAAAAGGTATTATCCTCCTATGTCTGTTCCCTTTGCATCCTCGAATTACAGACCTAACAGTTTCCTTATTGGCGCGGGTAGAACACTTAACAGTCTGTCAAGAGAGCACGATATTGATGTGTTTAATATAAATACGCAGTCTATACGACGTATTTTAACGCTTAAATTCTTTGAGTGAGCTTGACCTTTCTATCTTGTCTGTATGGTTTTTTTCTTAAATTGTTTTTATTTTTAATTTATGTATGTACTTGCTTAGTCTACGCAGAATTGTAAACTATATATACTTACTTAGCGAAGCTATCTTCTATGTAATTTATATTTGTGAGAACCTATAATTTATTGGCCTCCGATTTTTATACATATTGTTAATATGTTTCATATGCTGTTGGTTTTCCAATAAATAAATAATAATAAAAATAATAATAAAATAATAATAATATATATGGCTGTGTGCTTCCTAATATCTTATACTCTTCTGAAACGTGGACCGTATACCGTCGTCACATCCGCACATTAGACCGGTTTCACCTAAAATGCCTTCGCAAAATCTTAAAGATCAGCTGGTCCGATCGCGTGCGGAACACCGAAGTTCTGCGAAGAGCCAAAGTGGGTGGGATCGAAGTTTATATTATGCGACGACAACTTCGCTGGGGCGGCCACGTTTCAAGGATGGCAGAGGGTCGGGTGGCAAAGTGCATCTTTTACTCGAAGCTGCACAGACGTAGATATGACCGATTTATATTCGGTACAAAATGGGATAAAAAATGTAAAAACGTTGTTTTATACTAAAATCAATTGTATTCTGTCAATTAAAAACAAAAAAAAATATATAAAAAAATATATAAAAAAAAATTATGAAAAAAAATATTTTAAATTTATTTAATACAAAATTAAAATACACACAAATCTACACTGGTATATATGGTTCGGCAGGCAACAAAAGCTCGATTGTCTCAGGAAGAAAGGCTTTGTTGCAAGGCGATTGCTTTTTTGGTTTCATACTGCTGATGAGTGGATCGGATGTTAGTAAAAGTCTAGTAAAAACGTCAAAATTACATTGTTCTCTTGAAAATTTCCTTGCAAAATTTTGTCGGTATGCTCTAAAATGTTTATTTCGGGCTTCTGCTGCTTCTTCCGACAACTGGCCAATGGGTAATAGAGCGTTTTCTATTACGCGTCCCCCATGGATCAAAATTTTATGCATGGTTGGAGTCATAGGATGCCATTCCCCATACAAATTCTTATATAATGTTGCTGTATCATAAGCGTATTCGTCGAATTTAGCAATATTTATTCTATGACCACTAGATATTACCTCTAAAATAACTTTCATCCTAAAAATCAAGTCGTAGCTGACTTTTGTGATATCAGCCGCCAATTCCGGATTATCAAAAAATCTCCTACTGGTGTTGCCAAAGTTAGCCTTCGGCATATCAATCAGCAATCCTGTCTCAGTTTTGAATCTCTCTTGGATATCCTTTTTTCTCTCTTCTTCCATAAGTTTTTCTTCTTGTGTTTTTCTCTGTCTGTATTTCTTTGTAGGTAATCTGTACGCTAAATGCAGGATGCTTTCCATAAAACGGATTCTAGCATGTAAGACTGATAATCCAAAATCCAAAGCTTCCGGACTCTCCTCATTTTTCTTGTTGAGATCATTAAAATCCTTCGTTTGATTAGCACCACATATATAACACTTGCTCGTGGATTTTGTATCTGTTGCAGCATTACAGACCTTTCCGTCAACCATGGTCATTTTATTTTAAAAATATACCCAAACAAAAATTCATTTTCATGCAAGGTCACTTTAGAATCATTTAGGTGCGTAGCAGAATTCTGCACATAATCAATTTCTTCTTTTGTAACATCTGTTGATTCTTTTACGTAACGAAATCTGATTGGACGACAAAATCGTGTCGAAGACGGTGTCGGATTATTCCAAACCACTTTTTTGCCTTCTTCTCCGCAAACGATCTGTAAAGGCACAAAAGAACTCATAAATATATTTCCATCAGAATCACTCTGTTTTTTGTTTGTTGACCTTATTATTTCGTATTGATGCCTGCTGAGGTCAGCATCTACATACATTTGTAGAGCTTCTTGTGGTGTCAGTGGAGCGATTATTTCATTAACGCTGGATGATCTTTTGTATTTACTAGCACATTCTGGAGTATTAGTAATATCCTTAAGCACTTTTGAGGCATCTCTTTTGCCACTAGTTTGAAGAACCGATTGTGCTGCATGAACAATAATTTCATCAGGTAGGGCAGCTCGAATTTTTTCGGTTTTCCTTCTCTTGTTTCGCTCACTTAATTCCCCAAAGGATTTACACGGTCGTCCTGACGTGTTAGAGGATGCCACTGGAATCTCAAAAGTTCCTTCCAACCAAGACTCATTCAATTTTAAAAACTTATCTATTGTTTTGTTTGCTTTCAACCACCTTTGTTTTATTTGTGATTTCACGTAAGAAAATTCATGTTTTATATATTTTTTGAGCTCTTCCTATGTTCCGTAGGTAAGCACAAGATAATTTTCATAATAATCGCACTTTTCACTTAAACTTGGCAAATTTTGCTCTTGTATTTGCTCAAAAATATATTTTCGAGCAAATACTTTTCTCCCCGAAGCACTGGGTTCACCTGTAAAAAGATAAAACTAAATTAACAATTTTTTTTTAAATGTGCGAAAATATTTTTTTTTCATAGGTTATCTTTGAAAGCCTCTAAGACCACATAGGGATTTCTGAGACACCATAAAGACGACTAAGTAATCTGTTCAGGCATATACAATACAAGACAGGGACGCACCCTGAAGTATAACAAAAATACCATTGAAAATCAAAATCTATGAAAAAACAACATTTTGTGAAGGGTCATATTTAACGAGCTCAAAATATATGATAAATGTCAAAAATGTAATATAAAATTATTGAGATATATAAATTCTTACCTGAATAACTGGAATCCATCAAAAAAACTTTATGAAAACGTCAGAAAAACCAATTAAAAAACTTGCAATATTTTGGAGCGTCGAGAACAGAAACTTGCGCGCTGAGCGATAGTCAGAGTTCGACTGCCTGTTATGCGGGTCAAGTTTGATGATAAGGAGTGGGGAGGGTCATATAATATGCCTGGGTCTATAGACTACCTCCACGTGGTATTTTTTTATCAATATGTTGATTTTTAGGGTTCCGTACCTCAAAAGGAAAAAACGGAACCCTTATAGGATCACTCGTGCGTCTGTCAGCTGTCTGTCTGTCTGTCTGTCCGTCTGTCACAGCCGATTTTCTCCGGAACTACTGGACCAATCAAGTTGAAATTTGGTACACATATGTAAGTTTGTGACCCAAATACGGACATGTAACGTAAACAAATGAATTTTAAACATGGGGGCCACTTTTGGGGGGTAAATGAAAAAATGAAAAAAAATAATTTTTCAAACTATATCATGTTACATATCAAATGAAAGAGCTTATTGTAAGGATCTCAAATATATTTTTTTTATAATTTTCGAATAAACAGTTTAGAAGTTATTCAAGAAAATAGGCAAAAAATGACCATCCCCCCCCCCTTATCTCCGAAACTACTAAGTCTTAAATTTTTAAAAAAATACATAAAATAGGTCTATACCTATAGATGACAGGAAAACCTATTAGAAATGTACAGTCAAGCGTGAGTCGGACTTAATTACAGTTTTTGATCCGACCCCTACGGATTTTTTAAAGAGATTTCACTCACGTTTCACATAAAAAATACATTGTTAACAGTGCCGGATTACTTAGAGTAGTAGTTTTCTTAGAGTATTTGGTGATAATTTTCTGATAAGATAATCATTTTAAATATTTAACGGTCTTACCTACTTACGAGTAATTGTAAGGTCAAATTAAAAATAATGTTTAAAAAAAAATGTTAAATTGAGAGCTAGCTCAAAGTTTTTTGTACTCGTCGACTTTAATGGTTGAATTAATAAAGACTTTGTAACCAATAAGCAAAACAAGCACGTGCTTACGGCACCACGTTCAGGGGGGGCACCAAAATGCCAGGTTGAAAAAGGTGAACAAATTTTAAAATTAGGGACAGACACATCATTTTTACCACACGATTTTTTTAGCTGTCCAAAAGCTAATTTGCAAAAATAATGGCGCGTAATTCTTTGGGAAACAATCGGTCGCAGTAGAAGAGTCGTGATTACATGCATAGATTCGATTTCAACCCACTCTTTTGCGGTTCGGCGTTAGGTCTTATGCGAGGCCTTCTGCCTTACGGCAAAGTTGATCTTCTGCCTTAATTACACTTGGGCGTGGATCCAAATCCAAGCTTTCCTCTTTCGCAGCTGGGCCTACTGCCTTTCTCACACTTCGCCAATTCAATTCCAAGCTCTGCTTTCTTGCATATTTTATGCATGAAAACAACCTCGCTGAGACCCTTAAATATCGAGCCCTATGCGAAGCTAGGCTGATAGAAAACTGTCCCATCCCTTCTCTGTATGAAATCCTGGATTCGCGCCTGGTTGGGACTAAAACTAAAATTGCGTTTTTATATCGAAAAATTTTCGCGCTCGCTTCGCTCGCGTTTTAATAAAGCGTCAAGCGTCGCGTTATGATAAAGGTGACATTCGGGTGGCGACTGCAGCAACATTACTCTGTTGCAACGTTACTGCTGCAGTACTGTCAACTTCCGTGATAAAATGATGTGACTGATTTCCATACTAAAAGTAAAAATGTACAACTGTCTATCATATTGCGTTTTTATATCGAAAAATTTCCGCGCTCGCTTCGCTCGCGTTTCTATTACTTTCTAAGCTATGATAAAGGTCACATTCGGGTGGCGACTGCAACAGCATTAGGTACTCTGTTGCAACATTACTGCTGCGGCACTGTCAATTTTCGTGATAAAATGATGTGACTGATTTCCATTCTCAGCTGTAATGCGGCAATGAACTTCTCTCAATTTACCAAAAAATCAATGTAATCTTGATGACCCTAGGGAGAGGGGGCACCTAGAAATGCTTAGGGCATCAAAATATCTTAATCCGGCACTGATTGTTAAAAATTGTGTAATATACGGAACCCTTGGAACGCGAGTCCGACTCGCACTTGGCCGGTTTTGCAAAATCGACTTTTGGGGTTTACTAATATGTGGCCTAAAATTGTATGGCAAATTATCACTTCCCAAACTATTTTTCCCATAGTATCATTTGGCAAAACTATCAGATGGCAAACCAATGTTTCCCATATATAACATGTCGCAAATGATTATTTACAATATTATTGTATGGCAAAATATTTAGTTGGTCATGTTTCAAAATGTCTTTTATTGTTATGTCGAATGTATTGATAGGCATAAATTATTTTTCGCCTAATATTGTGAATAACCTACCTATCTCTGGGAGCAGTTTCGGTTTTAGAGTCATCAAAAAAAATAACCCTAACCTACCTATCTCTGAGTGCAGGTTCGTTTTTAGAATCATAAAAAAAATAACCCTAACTTACCTATCTCTGGGAGCAGTTTCGGTTTTAGGGTCATCAAAAAAAATAACCCTAACCTCTCTGGGTGCAGATTCGGTTTTAGGGTCATCAAAAAAAAAACCCTAACCTACCTATTTCTGGGTGCAGTTTCGGTTTTAGGGTCATCAAAAAAAAATAACCCTAACCTACCTATCTCTGGGTGCAGTTTCGGTTTTAGGGTCATCAAAAAAAATAACCCTAACCTACCTATCTCTGAGTGCAGGTTCGTTTTTAGAATCATAAAAAAATAACCCTAACTTACCTATCTCTGGGAGCAGTTTCGGTTTTAGGGTCATCAAAAAAAATAACCCTAACCTCTCTGGGTGCAGATTCGGTTTTAGGGTCATCAAAAAAAAAACCCTAGCCTACCTATTTCTGGGTGCAGTTTCGGTTTTAGGGTCATCAAAAAAAATAACCCTAACCTACCTAAATCTGAGTGCAGGTTCGTTTTTAGAGTCATAAAAAAATAACCCTAACCTACCTATCTCTGGGAGCAGTTTCAGTTTTAGGGTCATCAAAAAAAGAATAACCCTAACCTACCTATCTCTGGGAGCTGATTCGGTTTTAGGGTCATCAAAAAAAAAATAACCCTAACCTACCTATCTCTGGGTGCAGTTTCGGTTTTAGGGTCATCAAAAAAAATAACCCTAACCTACTCTGAGTGCAGGTTCGTTTTTAGAGTCATAAAAAAAAAACCCTAACTTACCTATCTCTGGGAGCAGTTTCGGTTTTAGGGTCATCAAAAAAAAATAACCCTAACCTCTCTGGGTGCAGATTCGGTTTTAGGGTCATCAAAAAAAAACCCTAACCTACCTATTTCTGAGTGCAGTTTCGGTTTTAGGGTCATCAAAAAAAATAACCCTAACCTACCTAAATCTGAGTGCAGGTTCGTTTTTAGAGTCATAAAAAAATAACCCTAACCTACCTATCTCTGGGAGCAGTTTCAGTTTTAGGGTCATCAAAAAAAAAATAACCCAAACCTACCTATCTCTGGGAGCACTTTCGTTTTAAAAGTCATAAAAAAAAATTACCATAACCTACCTATCTCTGGGAGCAGTTTCGTTTTACGGGCATAAAAAAAATGCTAAATATAATTGTGATCAAATAAAAAGTATGCGAAGTTTCAATTTGGGCAAACGTTATTTAACAATAAATAGTTAGGTATAATAAAACATTTGCTTATTGACTATTTTTCTAAATAAATCGTGGTAAAACGAACATCTGCTAAATAAAATTGTGATCAAATAAAAATTATGCTAAATAATAATATGCTAAGCATTAGTTTGCCAACTAAAAGTACTGCAATAAGTTAGTTGGGAAGTGAAATTAGGCGAAAAATATTTCGGCGAGATGGCAGTACACCACTTTTGGCCGCCTAAATCGGTCATATCTACGTCTGTGAGCTGGAGGAGGGCAAGCGAAAGCATGGCGGGCAACTTCTCAGATATAAAGATTTGCTTAAGCGCCACATGAAGAACTGCAACATTGACCCGCTTCTGTGGGAGAAGCAGGCGGCCGACCGCCCTATATGGAGATCTTTTGTCATTAAACAAACTGATGACTTTGAATCCCGTCGACTTATGGAACTAGATATCAGACGGGATGAGCTGAAAGCCCGACCACCAGCGGCTATTAGGTATAATTACACCAATGGTGTCCTTACCTGCCCGTTGTGTGCACGGGTCTTTGTTAATAAGATCGGCTACGCAAGCCACACGCGGGCACACGAACGTCTTCAGCAACGGAGCTGAAACAGTCGCCGTGGTCGAAATCGGCCGGGAGAGTATATATGTATATAATGGGAGGTATCGAAAGATATACCGACCGACCGCCTAGTCACTCATCTACAAGCATCAACTGTAAAGTATTGGGAAACGTGCAATGAAACCACCTCAGCTGATTATAGACTGACGAAGGACCTGAAGTGGCGCCAGATTTGGAAGTATCGAATAGGCAGAAGATAACAGCTGAATCAACGGTCAGGGGCAAATTTTATCGTCGCTAACGCCTTTGAAAACAGATTAGGAATCATGCACCAAAATATTTCAGGGGCAATTAATAAACAAGAACTACTCGCCTCTACAATACTAGATCTAGAGAATGAAGGTACACATGTAGATATCTTATGCTTAAGTGAAACCAATATCCTTCGAGGATCAGAGGCCAACTTAAAAATACAAAACTTCCATGTAGCTGCCCATTACTCCCGTAAGCAAGCAAAAAGGGGAGGAGTTATGATTCTAATTAGAAATACATTGAGCTTTACACCTGTCACAGAGATTATACATCTTGCTGAATCATACGTTTTTGAATGTTGTGCTGTAACTATTCCACAATATAGCATAGTCGTGATCTGTGTTTATACAAATAAGGTTCCAGCATCGCCCTCATCATTGTTCTTTCACAAGCTTGACGAATTACTTCATATCGCTTGTCGTCACAGCAGGAAAAAATATGTACTTTGTGGGGATTTCAATATAGACACTATCAAAAACACAGCAATATCGAAAGAACTTGAGCAAACTTTAAAAACTTATGGTTTAAAATTAACTAATACGAAACCTACGAGAATTACAGCTGATACAGAAACCTGCATAGACCACATAGCAACCAATGTGAAGGACGGGAAAACAATAATACATGATTTAGGTCTTTCTGATCATACGGCACAAACGTTTCTTATGCCTATCAAAAAACGCATTCCTCCTCCAGTAAAATGGTGGTATGAAACTAAGAGGGACTACAGTCAAGAAAATCTAGAAAAGTTTCTCCTGTGTTTATCCTCATTATCTTTCAAGGACGTGTTCGACGAAAATAATGCAGCACAAGGGTTCAGAAAATTTTATGAACATTATCTCCTGTTCTATCAATTATGTTTTCCCATCATTAGAATTAAGGTGACAAGTGCATCGGTTAACTCGAAATGTTTAACAAAAGGCTTACGTGCTTGCTGTCGTAAAAAAAGACAGTTATATTTATTAGGCAGAAAATGTAAACAATGTTTATTAAAATATAAAAACTATACACGCTTGCTTAAACGTTGTATATTAGCGCATAGAAAGACAGAAAACTTAAATTATATAAACAAAAATAGTAACAAATGTAAAGCAGTGTGGAATATTATAAAAAAGTATAGCTCTGCGGACTGTAACAGTAAATCAGTGGATAAAATAGTGATAAATAAAAAATGTATTGTTGATCCTCAAGATATTGCAGAAAGGTTCAATAATTACTTTATTGAAATAGTAAATAATAATTTGACATCTACTACTACCAATGACATTCAAATTGATAATAATAATCTAACAATGTTTCTGAATCCTATTAATGTAAATGAATTGATTAGAATAATTTGTTCGCTTAATAATTCAAATGCTGTTGGACATGATAACGTGAGAACTGACATTATAAAGAAAAGTATGTTAATTATTGCAGAACCGCTCGCTCATGTTATTAATCTTTCACTCATACAGGGAGTCTTTCCTGAAGAGTTAAAAATGGCAGTGGTTAAGCCTCTGTATAAGAACGGAGTCAAAACCGAAATGAGTAATTATAGGCCAGTTACGTTAATACCTATTTTTGCAAAAATATTTGAGAAGGCTATGTATAATAGACTAATAAAATTTTTCGAGAAGAATAATGTAATTAATGAAGAACAGCACGGCTTTCGTAAATCCAAATGCACATCTCTGGCAACATTCAAATTAAGAGCGCTCTTACAAGAAAAGTCGAAATAATGCAAAATTGATGATACTAGTCGACGAAATTCAGGACTTTGCGCTCATTATTAGAAACAATGAGTGCTTGTTCCAGTAAAAGCGTCTTCTTATCGTTGTAAATATTAGAAAAAAGGACTTATTAAATTAGTAATGATTTTTTTTCTGATGGTCGTTTCCGAAAAACCCCGTGAAGCACTGAATGGCGAGCTCTTATTTGGAAATGTTGAGAATTTTACTCTGCTAAACCTGGCTATTTTGTATTACTAATACCCTGTACTTTAGGCATATCAAACTATATTTTTCCTACATACCTTTGAGAAAGAGAAAATCAAAGTAAAACGAACTCGATTTTCTCTCCGAAACAAGTGTCAATTCCTACGAAAACCTACTTAATATCGAAGTCATTTTCATACTCAAGCAATCTGCAACGTTTGCTTATACTGTTGGTATACATTAGTGTTTATGAAATTCTACTATAATAATTTGGCAATTTTTTGAAAACTACTCTATATTACCGATGACGCGCGCTGCGCCAGCTCAGTGCCGCGGCAGAGCTTGTAGAGGCAGGACGTGTGTCGGTCGGCTCCGCACATTTTCAACGGCGACGACGAGGTTTTTTATCATTGTGTGCGGCGGGCGCCGTGTAAAACGCTATACTGTGTGCGTGTAAACCGCAACGAGAGACTTTGATCCTAGCACTGTTTTTATAGTATTATAATTTATAATGGTACAGTTTAATAAACTACCGGACAGGATTAAAAATATTTGAAACGACCTGACATTCTATATGTATTTATTTGACTCAAGATAGTACTCAGGGTCTGATGATGGAGCCGGAAGGTGGTCACCGGTACCAATCAACCATGCAACTAAACCACTTCGTGTTTAGGCTCGTTTTATTCATCTCAACAAGATCTTTGACACAAGATAGTACTCAGGGTCTGATGATGGAGCCGGAAGGTGGTCACCGGTACCAATCAACCATGCAACTAAACCACTTCGTGTTTGGGCTCGTTTGATTCGGCTCAACAAGATCTTTGACTTAAGATAGTACTCAGGGTCTGATGATGGAGCCGGAAGGTGGTCACCAGTACCAATCAACAATGCAACTAAACCACTTCGTGTTTAGGCTCGTTTTATTCGTCTCAACAAGATCTTTGACTTAAGATAGTACTCAGGGTCTGATGATGGAGCCGGAAGGTGGTCACCGGTATCAATCAACCATGCAACTAAACCACTTCGTGTTTCGGCTCGTTTGATTCGTCTCAACAAGATCTTTGGCACAAGATAGTACTCAGGGTCTGATGATGGAGCCGGAAGGTGGTCACCGGTACCAATCAACCATGCAACTAAACCACTTCGTGTTTGGGCTCGTTTGATTCGGCTCAACAAGATCTTTGACTTAAGATAGTACTCAGGGTCTGATGATGGAGCCGGAAGGTGGTCACCAGTACCAATCAACAATGCAAGTAAACCACTTCGTGTTTAGGCTCGTTTTATTCGTCTCAACAAGATCTTTGACTTAAGATAGTACTCAGGGTCTGATGATGGAGCCGGAAGGTGGTCACCGGTACCAATCAACCATGCAACTAAACCACTTCGTGTTTGGGCTCGTTTGATTCGTCTCAACAAGATCTTTGGCACAAGATAATACTCAGGGTCTGATGATGGAGCCGGAAGGTGGTCACCGGTACCAATCAACCATGCAACAAAACCACTTCGTGTTTAGGCTCGTTTGATTCGTCTCAACAAGATCTTTGACACAAGATAGTACTCAGGGTCTGATGATGGAGCCGGCAGGTGGTCACCGGTACCAATCAACCATGCCACTAAACCACTTCGTGTTTAGGCTCGTTTTATTCGTTTCTATAAGATCTTTGACACAAGATAGTACTCAGGGTCTAATGTTGGAGCCGGAAGGTGGTCACCGGTACCAATCAACCATGCAACTAAACCACTTCGTGTTTAGGCTCGTTTGATTCGTCTCAACAAGACCTTGGACACAAGATAGTACTCAGGATCTGATGATGGAGCTGGAAGGTGGCCACGGGTACCAGTCTACCATGTAACTGAACCACTTCGTGTTTGGGCTCGTTTGATTTGTCGCAACAAGATCTTTGACCCAAGGTAGTACTGAGGGTCTGATGATGGATCCGGAAGGTGGTGACCGGTACCAATCAACCTTGCAACTAAACCACTTCGTGTTTGGCTTCGTTCGATTCGTCGCAACAAGATCTTTGACACAAGTTAGTACTCAGGGTCTGATGATGGAGCTGGACTGTGGCCACGGGTACCAGTCTACCATGTAACTGAACCACTTCGTGTTTGGGCTCGTTTGATTTATCGCAACAAGATCTTTGACACAAGGTAGTACTGAGGGTCTGATGATGGATCCGGAAGGTGGTCACCGGTACCAATCAATCATGCAACTAAACCACTTCGTGTTTGGCTTCGTTCGATTCGTCGCAACAAGATATTTGACACAAGTTAGTACTCAGGGTCTGATGATGGAGCTGGACCAAACGAGCCCAAACACGAAGTTGTTTAGTTACATGATAGACTGGTACCCGTGGCCACCTTCCAGCTCCATCATCAGACCCTGTGTATCTTCAGTGTCAAAGATCTTGTTGAGACGAATCAAACGAGCCTAATCATGTTACTACATGGTTGATTGGTATCCGTGACCACCTTAATCATCATCAGATCCTCAGTACCAGTTCGTTTTTAAACCCTCGTTGATACAAACTTTACAACCTATAGGTACCAAATGCAATGACGAAACATGTAAATAAGCGAGTAGGTACCTATAATTTCTTTCGAATATTACTCGATGGCGATTACCTTCATAAGTACGAGTATGGGGCTATTCATAAATTACGTCGTTTCAAATGGGAGGAGTGGGGGGGGGGGGTCTGGACATCGGATGATGGTAACATGACGTAGGAGGAAACAGATTCATCCGAAGCTTGATTTTTGGATGATTTGAGGGGTGGGGGGGGGTCAAAAATCGTCAAAAATAGATGACGTAATTTATGAACAGCCCCTATGTACATTTGCACTGCATTTAGTATTTTCGTACTTACCAAATAACAGTTTTAGAACTTTAAAAGTTAAGTACAGTTAGTGTTGTTATGGTTGATTTCAATATGCTTCGCGAAGGATCAAGAATGTTTAATCCATCATTGTAGTGCGAGTGTGGTAGAAGGGATCGGCATACTGAGCTCGCACGGCCTGCCGCAGCGCGTAAAATACCTAAACTCGCTCAACGCCGAAATGTAATAGCGCTCTTAATTAGACGTGTGATAGATGCAATAGACAATAAAATGCCAGTTACGGTCCTATTTATGGACATGAGTAAGGCGTTTGATTTTGTATGCCATAAGCGACTACTTGCCAAATTATACAGATATGGTATACGAGGTCCCGCACTCGATTGGATTAAAGACTACCTTGATAACAGGATGCAATGTGTAGAGATTCTCAAGTACTGTAACAATTCTCGATCTATAGAATCTTATAGATCTTCCTATATAAACAATGGTTACGGAGTTCCTCAAGGGAGTATATTGGGACCTTTACTATTTTTAATGTATATCAATGACTTGCCGAATTACTTATCCCACAAATGTATTCTATTTGCAGATGACACATCAATTATAATTAAATGTAATGATATTCTGACATATAATAATGATATAAATTTAGCATTAGCTCAAACCGTTCAGTGGCTCGAAGTAAATAATTTGAAGGTTAATATTAAAAAAACAAATTATATTCAATTTCATACAGAACGAGTTATGCCGCCTAACTTAAATGTAAACTATAATAACGATCCTATAGAAGAAGTTAAATATACGAAATTTTTGGGAATAATAGTTGACTGTCATTGCAAATGGCGAGAACATGTAGAGAAAGTCTATTCAAAACTCAACAGTTTTGTGTTTGCCTTGAGACGCACCAGACAAACAGTTTCCACAGAAGCAGCTTTAATGGCATACCATGGTTACGTTAGCTCAACAATAAGATATGGATTAGTTGTTTGGGGTAATTGTACACTAATTAATCAAATATTCTTGGCTCAAAAGCGGTGTGTCAGGGCTGTTTTTGATTTAGAGCGAGGTGCATCGTGTCGACCTTTCTTCATACAGCACAATATTTTAACAGTTGCTTGCTTATATATAGCTGAGGTCTGTATGTTTGTTCATAAATATAAAGATCAATTTATAGAAGCACAACAGATGAGCTCTCGTAATGTTAGACAACAGTACAGGCATAAATTACACAAACCAGCTACAAAACTAGAATTAGCGTCTAAAAATTCATACAGCATGTGCATTACAATTTATAATAAGTTACCAGATGAATTTAAAGGGAAAAAAAAATACAACATTTAAGAAAATGATGAAAGCTTGGCTGTGTCAGAAATGTTTCTACAGTGTGGGCGAGTTCCTTAATAGATAAGTTAATAGCTATAATATATTTGCATGGAATTAGGCTAGTTTAATTAAATTTGTATGCTAGTTTGTAGGCACAATGTGGAGATCCTATATACTTACATATTGTAAATAGTTTTAAGACCTTTTTGTAAACCCACTATTGACAAATAAATGATCATTCATTCATTCATTCATTTATTATTTTTCTTGCATGCCGATCATGGTCTAATAAAACATGGTCTTCCATTCCCAGAGTGACACGGGCCTACGTCACAATAACATTGCCACTTTATTTCAACATAACATGTTACATGGGTACATTATACCTATGGTTAATAAGTTAAAATATTTCTTTATAATTTTATAATTTTCATTTATATGTATTTTAGCTTAAATTTTACAATAACACGTCATTTTTAATTACTCGTTAGCAATATCTTCCGATTCACGAAAGAAATTTCAGACTTTCGGGTAATTCTGTTTATACTACTGGCAACACAGGATAGCGCTGTGCACATTTGACAATTCGGATCTAGATAACTTCATGCCCTGACCGTCATCCTTGTCGAACGCGTGTTAATTGTTATTTCCTTCTCGCTCAGTGTCAGCAGTCGCAGTGTTTTCCAAACTTTTCACGCCGTAAGCTTGGTAATTAATGTGTAACTGTGAATTAGTTTTTCAAACGTTTGTCTTGTATAGATAAATAAAGTTTAATTTAATACATTAGATTTGTTTTATTTTACTATGTTTCTACATGAATAACTTAAAATTAATGCCGTTAAAATAATTTTCACCGTTGGTTAAAATTCTCCCACATTTCAAAGTTTGAGAACCTGTAAACAGCATGATGACGTAGGCGCGTGTCAGTTAGGTCATACGCGAATCTCGGAATGGAGTACCAGGCGGAGTATATTATTATACCATGCATGCCGATCAACCTACCCTACATCTCAATCTACCCACATATAAATACTGACAACTCCCCTTTGAAAAAACCAAAAAATAACAATTTATTTATTACCTACATTCATACATTCTCCTTCCTTTAAATAATCCCTTAATTAAATTCATTATATAGGTACCTACATGCATACTGTAACCTATGTATATATATATATATATATATATATATATATTTTTTTATACAAGATGAGATATAAACTTACACATGCAAGTGTAAGTATCCATCTACATTTTAATTCATTATAACATTCACTAATTATTTTTCTCACATTCAAATTTTAAGTAATCAGACTGCTTTCTAATTTAATTATAACTACATCACTAGATTTTTATGTTTATCATGCGAAAACAATTTATTGTTTACATCTGAGTAGGTAATACTTAATCTAATTGCGACGAGGTTCAGGTACAGGGTAGGTCCACCGATCAGGAGGTCTCACCATCCTGCCAAAGCGAGTAACATAATGATTAGTATTATTTATTTGCTCGTGGTTTGGACTTGGACCCCGGGAGCTGATGGAAGGCTGCGGCGCACAGGGCGTAGTTATATTTATATCGTCATAATTAAAACATATTGCAGGTTGGTCTGAGCGCTGTGGTGAGTCATCGATCAGCTGTCTGCGGTTACGTCTTAGAATTCTACCAGATGTCATTTTTATAAGATATGACCGCGGTCCTACAGTACTGTCGCGAATATCGCAAACCAGCCAATAGTTGCCAGCGTCATGGATAGATGGCGCTGGCAGTCACGTTCAAGTTTAACATCGCTTCTAGGTTGTTATGATTTTTAAGAGCAACACAAGAGGGTAGACGCTCGGACGACGGGAAGAAAGGTGGTTGTGTGCGAATTCATTAATGGTGAGTGCTAGAATAATTGCTTTTATATCAATTCTTAAACTTTCTTATTGTGTTATTAGGATGATGATGTGTCTCACGTAGATGGACTAACGTATATCAGCACTCAGTGAAATCAGTGAGCCGATGGAGTCGATTGATGGCTACGAACTCAGGGTACACCTAATGTGAGGTATGGGGTCGCTGTAAGGGGAGGTTTGGAGGCGACTATTAAACTCAAGAAACCAAGTGGTTAATCAAATCATGTGAGACTCATGTGTAGGTATGTGTAGGTAATGAGTAGGTATTGGATACCAGCAATGAGTTATCGTCATCTCACCATTTGTCCAGGCCATGTGTATGTTTACATATCTCTCCAGTAGTATCAGTTCATTCTATAGATTAAATGGTATAGAAATATGGTGAGCTTGACGACATGGTGGAGCATGCTGGAATTTTTTTTACATATGCAATACATTTTACCTATTAATACAATAATCAATCACACAACATAATGACAATGGATTTAAAATCGTTTCTATGTAGTAAATAAATTGGCAATTTCTTTAATTTATTTCCGCACTTAAATTTATTGAGTGTTACTAAGATTAGCTAGCTTAAACAGAAAAGTTCGTTCCTTTGCTTCATATATATTGATTTAAAAAGACAAATAGTTTATTTATTCAGCTAACTAAAGAGATAAATTTTTTGATTCAAAAATGTAACCCTTTCCGGGCGAAAAGGGGTTATGTAGGGAATATTAGTGGATCAACGGTGCACATATACAATTACATTTTGACTGAATATTCTTGCTCTTCAATTCAATATACAAAGCGAGTGCAATGTCTCTAAGTATACCTATACAAAAATAATCAGCTTATGACACTTGCTTCGAAAAATGTACATTGCCGCCAGAGTGGCGCCGCGGTTATGCGCATCGCCACACTCATCGATCAGCTCAAGGAGGATACCTACAGTCTGTACAATAGTTTTAAACTACAAATGGCAAATTATCACGACATACCTATTTATTTGATAGGTAGGTACGATTACGACGAGGAACAAAGAATCTCAATGAAGCACAATTTAGTAGGTACCTACTCGTGTATATTGTAGTTGTATATTGACATTAATATACTCGTGATTTTTCCAGTGGTTTTTCCTAATTACATTACCTACACACAATTTAATGTATGTAGGTGTTTTAATGACTCTTTATTACTTAGGGATTCATTTATGCACTTTGAATTAAAAGCGTTACAATAATTATTAATTTATTGACGGTTAGCGAACAAAAATACACTTGCTACTCGTCCAGTATAAGCTGATCTGCTTCCACTACCACGGCGCGAAGCATGCAGCCGTTGCGACCGGGGTCTTGTTGCACCGGACGTGGCGCTAACCCTCGTCGTTACGGCAATCGTCAGGTGTACGGTGTAAGATGGGTATACATGGTGTACTTACCCATCGACAACATACGACAAGATATGACTGTCCAGTGCATTTAAAGAATTTTAAAGAATCTAATTATTAGTGTCCGACCGAAGGTTCGGTTTCGGTTTCGGTTTCGGCCAGTTTCGGCCAAAAAATCATGTTTCGGCTGTAGTTTCGGTTTCGGCCAAAAAACGGCCGAACCTTTCGGCCGGGCCGAAACTTACGAAATGGTACTTCGTACTATGAAACTAAACTATGTGACAAAGACCAAAAGTTGGGGAATAAGTAGGACAACAATATTTATTAAGATGTACCTACATATACTGATTCATGTATAGGTACAGAAATTAATTGGTTTATTATAAAACACAATTCCACTAATGAGGGCGCCACTAGACGGTTGACGCAGACTTAAGAGGCTGTTAATCTATAACGCGCACACTGTCTAATTGTATCGGAGTAAATGAGATTAGCACTGTCGCATGTTACTGGGCCTGGGCAAAGGAATAATAAGATTAATAAGAAAACTCATCATCTTCCTCGCGTAGTCCCGGAATTTTTGGCACGGCTCATGGGAGCCTGGGGTCCAATTGACAACTAATCCCAAGAATTGTCGTAGGCACTAGTTTTTAAGAAAGCGACCGCCATCAGACTGATCTTCGAACCCAGAGAGTAAACTAGGCCTTATCGGGACTAGTCCGGCTTCCTCACGATGTTTTTCCTTCACCGAAATGCAAATAATAGGTAAATATCAAAATTATATTTAGTATAAAAGTTCCGAAAAACTCATTGGTACGAGTACGTCAAGAGTACGTGGCCGGGGTTTGTACCTTGCGACCTTCGGATTGAAAGTCGCACCAGGGCTCGCTTTTTAGGGTTCCGTACCCAAAGGGTAAAACGGGACCCTATTACTAAGACTTCGCTGTCCGTCCGTCCGTCCGTCCGTCCGTCCGTCCGTCCGTCTGTCACCAGGCTGTATCTCACGAACCGTGATAGCTAGACAGTTGAAATTTTCACAGATGATGTATTTCTGTTGCCGCTATAACAACAAATACTAAAAACAGAATAAAATAAAGATTTAAATGGGGCTCCCATACAACAAACGTGAGTTTTGACCAAAGTTAAGCAACGTCGGGAGTGGTCAGTACTTGGATGGGTGACCGTTTTTTTTTTTGCTTTTTTTTTTGTTTTTTTTTTATATGGTACGGAACCCTTCGTGCGCGAGTCCGACTCGCACTTGCCCGATTTTTTAATACAATGGACATTGCTTGGAGTCTGTGCTCAACTACTTATCCTGAAGCCTGAAGCACGGCTTTGACTTCGCATGAAAGTTCGCCTCACTGGGGCACTTCGGACGTTTAGGCCCAGGTGAAGATCGGTACCCGGCCTTGCGATATTGTCAACAAAAAATTTGCGCTCGCGTTTTTGTTTCAACCTGTATCTACAATCATGTTGGCTTGACTGGTGAATGAATAGAGTTAGACCAAGAAAATTCTGCAATTATTTTGATAGCATACGCAGTGCAACTAGTGCAAATTTTTTTATTTATTTATTTATTTAGGATCACCAACAGACAATACATCAAGAAAAAAGAATCAGTAGCTTACATAACATTAAAGGTAGACGTTTGTCCAATTATAGGTAACCACAGCTTGCTCCAGTATCTTAGGACATACAATATAGGTACATAGGACATTTAGACTTAAACTATTAATAAATAAAATTTAACAAATATATATATATTTTTTTTTTTTAAATAGAAGAGAATTATGTATAAATGAATGAATTAATTAATTGGAATACATTCGCACTTTGCGACAGAAAAGCGACGAAATATGACATCATTAACAATAACATTGACATTATTTTGAGAACAGAGACAAAATTATGAGGAAAACATGCAGGAAGATGGAAAAACAGTGTAAATTTATTAAATTTAAATGTTGCAGTATAACATAACATGCACATTACCGCCTCCCGGAGTCCAGGGAGCTGAAATACTTCAGCACTTTTCTTTTAAAATCTATGAGGCTGTTACCAAGTATATCAACTTCCAAGGAGTTCGGGAGATGGTTGTAAGTTTGATAAAACCTAGATAGTGGCGAGTTGCGCCCCAAGTTTGATTTTCTCAACCTATCTTTGAACAGCTTGTAAACACCAGGGCGCGGCAATCTCGAAGGAACGGCAAGGTTAACCTTTGCAAGCAGTTCTGGACAATCCACTCCTTTATGGTTTATTAGTTTGTAAAAAAACGTTAGATCAAGCATTTTTCTCCTACTATTTAGCGTTGAAACATTGAAGAACTTAAGACGCTGTTGGTACGACCGTAGTTTATGTCCATTACGCGATACAAACCCTAAATGAGTCAAAAAGCGTCTTTGTATTTTTTCTATGCGGTTCTTATGGACTTCGTAGATGGGTGACCATATCTGTGAGCAGTACTCTAGAACGCTTCTCACCAGGGCAAAATAAAGTATCTTTCTGGTACGAACGTGCTTAAAATGTATAGAGTTTCTTATCAAAAATCCTAACATTCGAGACGATTTCATTATGATACTATCATAGTGAGCGTTGAAGGTTAGTTTACTATCCATTATAACACCCAAATCACGTATGGTATTTACTTTTTGCAACTGCTCTCCATTTATGTTATACTTTGAATCTATAGTGTTTTTGTTACGTGTGTAGCTAATGTGGTAACATTTTTTAGGGTTTAGTTCCATTTTATTTTCTAAGCACCAGCTGTGCAGTCTGTTGATATCGCTTTGTAGAAGCAACCTATCTACATCAGTTTTTATGGGCCTCACTATTTTTAGGTCATCTGCGTACAGGTATGGTTCCGAGTATGAACAACAATTCACGATACTATTGATAAAGATCAGAAACAGCAAGGGGCCCAGGTGCGAACCTTGCGGTACCCCAGATGTTGCAAAAAACGGTTTAGATAACTCTCCGTTAATAGAAACATGGAGTTTTCGATTTGTTAGGTATGATTTGAACCACGCCAGTAAGGGGTCACCTACTCCACATTCAGAAAGTCTGCTCAACAAAATAGCGTGATTCACTCTGTCGAAAGCCTTGCTGAGATCAGTATATACCGCGTCTACCTGTACACGGTTATCCATGTGTTCAGCAAGCTTCTCAACAAATGCTACCATATTCGAGTTGGTCGATCGCGACTGAATAAAACCATGTTGCTTGTCGGTTAACTGTTGTTTAAAATGAGCATATAGGTTTGGGTAAACCAGTGACTCAAATATCTTTGGGATAATGGATAAGATGGCTATGGGCCTATAGTTTTTAATATCAGTTTTAGGACCATCTTTATAAACGGGTACAATTTTGGTTTCCTTCCAAGTGGTTGGAAAAATGCCTGTTTCGAGAGATTTATTGAAGATGATTTTAAGTGGTATCAAAAGGGATTTTGCACATTTATTTATAAAAATAGGGGGAAGATGATCAGGCCCTGGGCCTTTAGACAAGTCTAGCGTTTTTATTTTAGAGAAGATCGTATCTTCCGCGATTGAAAAAATACCTAATGAGTTTGTCAAAGTTGAATCTCTTTGTATAGTGTTTGCATTTACCATATTGACATCAGGTGTTTTGTAAATAGATGAGAAATTTTTAGCAAATAATTCACAGATACTGGCACTATCCATAGCATGATCACTGCCTAGGTTCATTTTAGATGGTATCGTACTTTTATTTTTTCTTTTCTGCTTTATATATGACCAAAAATATTTGGGACTCTGGGCTATTTTATTTTCAAGATTCCTGCAATAATCGTTATAACAACTAATAATTCCGTCGTTACATCGTTTTTTAATTAAATTGAGACTAACCAAATCTAAGGGATTACGATATTTCTTATACCGTTGACGAATCTTATACTTTTCCTTAATTGTTCTTATAAGGCTTTTTGTAAACCACGGTGGGTATTTGTTTCCTTTTGGCTTACTTAAAGGAACAAACTTTTTAATAGCTAACTGTAGCGTTTCGTAAAGTTTCTGCACCATCTCGTTAACATCACAACAGGATTCCATTATCTCCAACCAGTCAAATTCGTTAAGATATTTAATTATTTGTTCATAATTTGCTTTATAAAAGTTAGGCCTAGGGTGTGGACATGGTGACAAGGTACTTTCTTGATTTAAATTTATTAATATTTCTAGAGGAGGATGAAAATGGTCAACATTACTTAATGGATCATCACATTCTTCCACTGAGACTAGCCTAGTAGACAATATGAGATCTAATATTCTGTTTTTGCAGTTCCTTACGTAATTATATTGTTTAAGATCGCAAAAATCCATAAAATCGGTAAGAACATGTTTAATGCCACACGAGGAGTCAGCTACTGCCTGCAAATTCTGTGTGTCGGAGTTACTAGGTGTCCAATCAACAGTGGACAAGTTAAAATCGCCTAATATCACAACGTCGCTAAATGTTGATAAGCCCGCAGATGCCTTATCTACAAACTGTTCGAGATCAGCTAACTTCACAGGTGGTGGTAGATATACACAACAAATACACATTTTTGTTACATGGTTTTTGTTACGGGTCTCTATAACAATCCATAAATCCTCAGTGTGTGTGTCATATTCGTATAATCTGTATGATGTAATCTTTTTATGTATCGCTATCATCACACCACCACCTGTTTTTTTGGAAAAGGGACTGTTGACATTTCGAGCTCGGCGGTAAACAATATATCTATCATCAAATAATTCCGTATCGCTTATATTGTCCTGTAACCAGGTTTCCGTTATACATATAATATCGTACTCATTTACGGAAACTTTGCAATGAAAATCATGTATTTTAGTATTCAAACCTCTGGTATTTTGATAATAACAAGATAAAATAGTGAATTTTAAGAAAAATATTCTAAATATCTTACATTAATTTAGGTTAAAAGAAAGAGTCTGGATTAATTATAATTTAAGAATTGAGTCCAAGTCCTTCAGAACTATAGCTGGTGAATTTTCATCTTTACGAAGAAAAACTCTTCCATTTCTCACCCAGACAAATTTATATTTTTTATCTTTTGCTGCCATTCTGGCAGCTCTATGTAAATCCCGGTTATATGGAGAAAGGTGCTCCGCGACATAAACTGCTTTCTTATCACCCCCAATACCAAGATGGCTCGTATTGAGCTTGTCCGACTGGTGAGCTTTGTTAAACTTAACGACGGAGGCAAGTAATCTATCGCGTACTATGGGACTCTTCATTTGCAATATTACCGCTCTAGGTCGTGTGCTACTCGGGTCGAGCTTGGCGGTTCTCGTGCAGTGATGGATGTCCTCTTCTTTAATGTCACAGGATACTGCTTTAGCTAATTGCATAGCCATTGTTACCAAATTCTCAGATCTATGTTCTGGTAGGCATTGAATTTCCACATTACACGCTCGGGAATGTTGCTCCATTTGGCTTATACGCTTGTTCAACTCAAGGTTTGACGTTCTGAGGGTTTCTACTTCCTTCCGCAACCGATCGCATTCTTTCGACGAATTAGATGAATTAACCTTGATTTCTTCAAATTCTTTGTTTATGAAATCCATAGATTGTCTCACGGACGCCATGTCCTGTTTTAATTTGTCCATATCAGCTTTTATAGGTTGCAGATACGTTGATACACTCTTTTCCAACATGCTGCTTATATCTGATAGTAATAGATTGCGCCACTCAGTTTGTATTACATCGCGAATATCATCTTTATTTAGACATTGGTGCTGTCCAGGTTTCGTTTGTACTACAACATTGCTTGCATTTGTAAGGGGTGTAGGGGGAGAGTTTGGTGCAACTCGCTTATTCGGCCTGGTAAATGAGTCTTGTCGTACAGGAGGATTTTCTCTCCTGCCGTGCCTGCCCTTGCTGCAGGTGCATGTAGAGCAAGACCAATCCGCGGGAAGATTTAGTGTTGAGGGGTCCTGATTTAGAGCCGAGGCCAAACAAGCTATGTGATATGCCTGTTCGCACGTTGAGCAATTAACTATCTCTTCGTCTGTATTTGTGGTCGCGCAGCAAACTATCTTTGAGTTCGACATTGTGTATTGCGATGAGCGCGTTCGCGCAGGTACCTATCAATCGAGGTTTCGTAGCACTGGTGTACGTCACTATGAGCCTAGTCGTAGTACTGCTACGAGAGTCGTAGCACAGCTACAGGAGTCGTAGTGCAGGCACCGCGCCGAGTATTACTTATAAATTCGCCGCGCTGGTTCCATCCACTGTGGCTCCGCCGTAAAGCGGCCGACTGCAGCGCCGATGTCTCGGGTTCAAACCCCGGCAACGGCAGGCCGGCGCACAAAATATTTAATGGATGAGAAGCCGCTTACCGACCACTATCTGTCCCATTCTAGGACCGCCCAGTGGGAGGGGCCAGTCCACAAAAAAGCCTCAAGAGAGACAAGGAATCCAAAAAAGTCACACAAGCCAATCACAAATTAACACTGTCAATTTTAAATAAAAAATAGTCACGGGTCCACTGTACACGTCCTCACTCTACCGCGTCCAGCGCTTCATCATGTAAATGTTATTTAAACGTCATAATTTCATAGAAGTTTTGGCGTTTAAAATAACACTTGCACTGCGTGTGTTATCAAAATCGTTGCAGAATTATCTTGGTCTAACTCTAGTAATTTTCTTAAAAAACTGCTTAAGTAACATCAATTTCAAGGGCATTGGGTGTTGACAGCCCCATAATATGTGTGTAAAAGCGGTTTTATGACATTTTTTCAACGATTTTAACAAGTCTACAAAAGGTTCGGTTTCGGTTTCGGTTTCGGCCGAAACTAGAGCCAAAGCCGAACATTCGGTTTCGGTTTCGGTTTCGGCAAAAAAACATGTTTCGGTCGGACACTACTAATTATATACCTAAGGCCGTAGTGGGGGGTAGTTCAATATCAACAATGTGATGCAGGTAACACCATCACAAAACCTACCTACCATAAAAATTATCAATGAAGAACGTCTCTATAAATACATAGGTAGGTATCTATCAGCATTCGTAATTAGCTACCAACTCATACCTAAGAAGTTAAGGTGAACTGTAGGTAGATTTAATCATAATAATCTATATTTATAATGTTGCGTTAACACAAACAAGATTTCATTTTGGTATCTGTAGTATACGTGCGAAAGAGATGCGTATATCTGTCGTCTCCTGCGCACGAACACGGACTCTACGCGCGTGCAAGCGCGCAGTGGTATTTGAGATACGGAAGCCGAGTCACGTCGCGTAGCGTAGCCGAGGAGCCGATATTCATTATTATATTATTGTGTAGTGGAACTAGTGGATACAGTTGAAGAAGCAAACACTACATTTTGGCGACGGGCTAAATCGGTAAGTCATTATAATATATAACTTGGTGACATTTCAAAATTACTAAATACGAAGGAATAGATACATGTATACACACCTACCTGGTTTCAAATAAAAGTGTAGCAACATAATGTGTTTAAGGAACGTAAATCAATACATGTCTTTGTATTTACGTCGTTATTTTGAGATCAACAGTGTACGGACATCTAATTTGAACAGATTGCATAAACAGTTAAAGATGAGTGTGCATGGCGTAGTAGGTACCTAGGTAGTGTTAACCGGAAAATCAAAACTTGCAACAACACTAGCATCGGTGTCAATCCCTAGCGGTTGACAGCGTGGAAAAAAAAACAATAAAAACAGAGATCGCTTGCGCATGTAATGGCGTGTAGCATAACTTGATCGGAATCCCGTAGAAATACGGTAAGTGCTTTCTATATCTTAATAGTAGTAATGCTCAAGTTTACAAGAGGTAAAAATAACGTATATATTATTAAAATAATCATACAACTCAAGCGTAGATGACAAAAGCCGTGCAGTATACTGTAAGTATAGGTTATAATATAAACACGATCGAGCCGCGACCTGTCGGTCGGCGAGCGCGCGGCGTAGCTTTGTAATTCAAGACAGCGACATGCGAAATTGAACCTTGTGCTTCTTAAAGGGACTTCTTATACTTTAACAAAATAAATATTGTTTTGTTTCCTGTTCTTTTTTTTAGGTTACGTTAATGTAGTGATTTGAAATAACCTAACTAAGAAATTAAATGGACATAACGCCATAGCGGTAATAGTACTTATAACTTTGCTATTATTTTCACTTAATGCCACTACATAGGGTCGTATTTCACAAAATGTTTTGATTATGGCATTGTTTAAGTTTGTTTTCTTAAGGTACCTATTCGATAGAGATGTTGACCTAATAGACCAGTCGAAATATAATAGTCCGGTCACATAAATTTCTGGCGTTGACATTATAGTAAATATCTATTTCTTAGTCATTGTGTGATTTCAAATGAAGGAAGATACATACATTCCTATTTTACACTGTATGACTTTTAGAAAAAATTGATTATATTACTTAGGTTTTAATAGTCCAGTAATAGGAGAGTAAATAGTCCAGTAAGTGAAAATTTAAATGTATGCAAAATATGTCAAAATCAAAACCTATAGTACCAAGCAAGATGTTGTAAAGCGTGATGGCTGTTACGACTTAGATGTATAGGTATGCAGATGATGACTGTAATATACCTGGAAAAATGCATAGAAACTGGGAAGGAAGGATGCGGACTGAGTAGGATTGAACAGATGACGTCTGTTTAGTGCCTACTACAGTTCATAAATCAACATATATACAATATATTATATGTAAAAAAAAAAATATATATATATATATATATATGCAGATGGAAATTTGGATGGAAGGACGTAGACTGAGGAGGATTAAATGGATGACGTCTGTTTAATGCCTGCTACAGTCAATATTTTTTGTCAACAGGAAGCCAACAATGACAACACCATCGCTGGCGCTTGAAAAGTTTGACTGCGAAGGTGATATCAATTCTGTATGTACACGATGGGAACGTTGGAAGAGGAGTTTGTATATTTACCTGGAAGCGGCAGGTGTTAAGACTGCTGCTAAAAAACGAGCAAGTTTGTTACACTGGGGGGGAACTGAACTACAGGAAATATTTTTTAACATACCAGGGGCAGACGTAAGATCAGAGGAGTCCGGTGAGCAGGATGTATTCCAGGTGGCCATTGAAAAATTGGACAATTACTTCGCACCTAAGCAGAATAAAAGATTTGAACGGCATACCTTTAGACAAATTAAACAAGAAAACAATGAAAAATTTGAGAAGTTCTTGGTGCGCCTTAGACAACAAGCGGTGAAGTGTCAATTTGATAACGTAGAAGATCATTTGATTGATCAAATCATAGAAAGATGTGCGTCAGAAGAACTGAGGAAAAAAATACTTAAGGGAGGAGATAACATGACGATTGAAAATATTATCTCAGAGGCTAATGCCCTGGAGGCTATTAACAGGCAATTAGAGGATTACAAAAATAAAGAAAACAACGTGCCGATAGAGATTAATAAAGTGGAAGAGAAGACAGACAGAAAAGGGAAAGAATGTTATAGATGCGGGAGCTGGGGACATTTGTCCAACAGTGAAAACTGTCCTGCTAGGGGAAAAAAATGCCTAAAATGTGGCAAAATTGGGCATTTTAAGTTGCAATGCAAAAGTCAGAACCTGAAAAGAAAACATGACGACATAAAACATGATGAAACTCGACAGAAACAGTTTTCAAAGAAATTTAAAAAATCTCCTAAAGCTCATGAGGTAAGAAATATTATAGAGGAAGAGGAGGACTCTGAAACCGAAGAAGTCGAGTATTTATTTAACATAAACGGAGATGACATGGTGGTCTGTGATGTGGGAGGAGAAAAAATTAATATGATGATAGATTCAGGATCAAAAAATAATCTAATTACGGATAAGACATGGGAAAAAATGAAGGATATGGGAGTAAGGGTAGTTGACGAAATAAAAGAACCAAAGAAGAAGTTCTTCCCCTATGGATCTAAAACACCTTTGCGACTGCTGGGATCTTTCCGCTCCGACATTAAATTAGCCGGGAGAGAAGAAAACGCAATTTTCTATGTGGTAGATAAAGGTACACAAAATTTACTGGGGAAGACAACAGCAACTAAGTTGGGGGTTTTAAGAATTGGGTTAGAAATAAACCAAATTCAACTAAAGCCTTTCCCTAAACTTAAAAATATTATGATTCAAATACCCATCGACGATAAGATTAAACCAATCGTTCAGCCTTACCGTAGAATTCCAATACCTTTAGAAACCAAAGTCGAGGAAAAAATTACGGAATTACTGGAAAAAGATATTATAGAAGAACTCCATGGCCCCCCAAGTTGGATATCCCCTATTGTGCCTATAATCAAAGAAAACGGTGACATTCGGCTTTGCGTTGACATGAGACGTGCAAATAAAGCGATTAAAAGGGAAAATCATCCATTACCGACTATGGACCAACTACTACCAAAGTTTAGGAATGCTACAGTGTTCAGTAAATTAGATATTAAGGACGCATTCCACCAGCTAGAAATCCATCCAAACTCACGGGATATAACGACATTCATATCTGGAAAAGGCGTATATAAATACAAAAGATTAATGTTCGGCATTACATGCGCTCCTGAAATATTTCAAAAAACTCTTGAACGCATATTAATTGGATGTGAGGGAGTTGTCAACTTTATTGACGACATATTAGTTTTTGGCGAAGATCAAAAGGAACATGATGTCAGACTTCAGAATGTGCTGAAGGTACTTAAAGAGCATGATATCGTTCTGAAAGAAGAAAAATGTATCTACAACGTTAATAAAATTCAATTTTTAGGACACGAACTAAGTAATAAAGGAATTCTAATTTGGGATACTATAATGTTAAAAATAAAACAATGGTATTCGCAGATGCTAGTCCTGTGGGGCTCGGCGCGATCTTGGTACAAACAAGTGAAGCTGGTCCACGCATAATAGCTTACGGCAACAGAACCTTAACGGAGTGCGAGAGACGTTATTGCCAAACAGAAAAAGAAGCTTTAGCTCTGGTATGGGCAGTGGAGCACTTTCATATGTTTCTTTTTGGGAAAAGATTTGAACTCATAACCGATCATAAACCTTTAGAGGTGATATTCGGACCGAAAGCTAAACCATGTGCTCGTATCGAACGATGGATATTACGTCTACAGTCATACGACTTTCAAGTTATATATCGTCCAGGAAAAACCAACATTGCCGACTCCCTTTCCAGACTATGTAAGAACCTCGATGAACGGAACAGCAACACTAAAGGAAAAGATTTTGTACAAAACATAGTAGAACAGATAAGACCAGTAGCAATATCGCTACAAGAAATAGAAAACAATTCTAAAGAGGACTCGGATATACAAAAAGTAAAGGCAGGCCTGTATGACTCCAAATGGGACCAACAAATAAAGAGTTACAAAATCTTAGAAAACGAGTTGTGTTTTTGTGGCGATATTCTTTTAAGGGGTAGTAAAATAGTTATACCAAAAACATTGCGAGAAAAGGTTTTAGAAGCCGCCCACGAAGGCCATCCTGGAGTCGTTGGAATGAAAGCTAGGCTTAGAGCTAAAGTATGGTGGCCCAGGTACGACAAGGACGTTGAGAGACTGGTTAAGTCGTGTAAAGGATGCACCCTTGTTTCAGCGCCAAATCCCCCAAATCCGATCAAGAGAAGGGAATTGCCGACACACCCCTGGGTTGATATTGCAATTGATCTCTTAGGTCCTTTGCCGTCTGGGGATTACCTTCTGGTAGTAATCGACTACTATTCGCGGTATAAGGAAATAAAGGCTTGCCGCGATATATCAAGCAAGGCTATGATAGCTATATTGAAGGAAATGTTTAGTCGACTAGGATGTCCAATCACGATTACGGCGGACAACGGTAAACAGTTCGTTAGTCAGGAGTTCAGAGATTTTTGCCAAAATAATGACATCCATTTGTTCAACACTATCCCTTACTGGCCCCAGCAAAATGGAGAGGTGGAACGTCAGAACAGAGACATTATTAAACGTTTAAAGATAAGTCAAATTGACAAAAAGAACTAGAAAGATTCGCTCTTGGAATATCTGACTATGTATAATAGTACTCCCCATACGACAACGGGAAAGACGCCAGCGGAATTATTTTTCCAACGGAAATTTAGAGACAAGATACCGATGATAGATACGTTTGAATATAATTATAAAGACCAAGATATGGACGTCAGAGACAGGGACAGAGAGCAAAAAGAAAAAGGAAAAGAAGAGAAGAGTTGAGGATGGAAACATAAAAGTAGGGGATGAGGTTTATGTTAAAAATATGAATAAGACAAATAAGTTAGCTCCAAATTATGAGCCAACCCCTCACACTGTAGTATCTTGTAAAGGCGGAGATGTAAACATTGAAAATAACGAAACTGGACAAAGACTGAGAAGAAACATGATGCATTTAAAAAAGGTCGAAGGACAATGGAAAATCTTGGACGAAGAGACGACAGAGACGAATGATGGCGAATCAGATAATTAAATATATATCTTAAAATTTAATAAGGGATAAGAGGAAGACGTGAAGTAATGCTAATGCATGAAGCGCAAAAATATTGCTAAATATATACATAAATAAAGTGAAGTATAAAAGTACTAAGGAAGTTAACGAAGCAGGAAGTAGTTGTGTTAAAGTAATGATTAAAAAAATAAATAATGATGATTATTGAAATTACTGTTTTATTTAATTATCCAAAAATATTAATACAACAAACTTAACAATAAGGAAGGGATGTAGTATACGTGCGAAAGAGATGCGTATATCTGTCGTCTCCTGCGCACGAACACGGACTCTACGCGCGTGCAAGCGCGCAGTGGTATTTGAGATACGGAAGCCGAGTCACGTCGCGTAGCGTAGCCGAGGAGCCGATATTCATTATTATATTATTGTGTAGTGGAACTAGTGGATACAGTTGAAGAAGCAAACACTACAGTATCTATGTTTGATTACATAGATGATGATTTAATTATTTAGTCTTTCTCACCTGACCAATCTTTAGTATCCCTAATATTATTGTAATTAGGTAAATTATTGAATTACGCACAGATGAAACTTACAAGCGAAAGATAAATAAAAACATTTGCTGGTCGATTTATGGTCCATCCTTTCGAACAGCGACCTTATCACCTGAGCTAGAAGGTTCACATTACAATGGCATCTCTTATGGTTGGTCAACATTATTTGTTTAAAATTATAGGTTCATAATGACAACTATGAATCCGCATAAAAAACTCGGGTTTTAGAATTTCAATTGAATTTAGATCTTAATGTTCCATTAATAAGATTCATAATCTCACGCTCATTGTTTAGTGTTTTATTTATCATACGGACCGTTATTACCATGGCTTGCAGATTAACTCGTCACTATTTGATCCAGTTTAGGTCTGACCTCCGATCCGGTGTATTTTCTATTAACTCCAGGTTCAAGTTATATTTGGGGCAGTTCGAATAAAATTACTGTTTGGGAATTAGACCATAGGCACGATGTTTCACGCTAAGTTGATTCTTATTATACTTCCTATCCAAATCCAAAACAACAATATAATTTACTGAGCAGCAGTACATGGAATCATGCCGTCCTTGTCACACATTTTAGAGATATAATATTTAAAAAACAAGTTCGCACTGTCCCTCTCACTCGCTACGCTATCATCCCCCGCCATCCCACTCCGACACCGCTCCTCAGATACCCGTCATTACATGTTTTTGTGTTAGTCCGAGTCACACGTATTTTCGCCGTTATATGACTAATTCAAAATCCAAAGGCTATAGTTATATGTAGATATTACTTACATTTCATGTTTTGAATAAAAAATGGTACATTCATACTATGTAATGTTCGCTCAGTAAATTGTTTACGAATGCGAACACTATATTATTATATTATATTGACATGCTTTCGCCTACAGATTTTATATACTGTATACTAGTATACAAACCATATCTGAATTGAACAAACTTTATATACCTAGGTATTTATACGTACTACGTAATCGTTTCAAGAAAACGGCCCTTACCATGTCCGATCTACCCTACCGTGTAATAAAAAAGATAGGTAACAATATTAATCCTTGCCGATTGGTAATAAGTGCTTATGAACAGTAGCAAATGTCTTGTCTTTGTGCAAATATACATATTCTGTAACCAACAAGTTTAATTACCATCTTATGACAATCTACAAGATACTTGAAGAATAGTTTGAGCGACTGTTTAAAGTGTTTAATGCCAGTAACCGATGTATACAACCAGCACGCGCTATGCGTGCTTCGATACCGACATAGTGAATGGATCGTAAGGATTAAAACGGATTAGGTACTTTAATCGCACATCGCGGTATTGTCGAGTCTTGGGTCCAGTCGGTGTGGTCGCCTCCCTTTGCTCATCAGTTAATCTCCTGCTTTGTGATAACTAGACATTCTTGATTGACAGTATTAAGTACCAATGCTATAATAAGCTAAACATCACATAGCCAGTTATTAGTTACTCTCTACAATAGTACCTACTCTGTACGTGTAAACCTCATGAATGTGCTTACATAATTTTTTTTTAGACACTTGCACATTATCAACTCAATGTAATTTTAGAATGAAATAAATCATGGACAGAGTATAGGTACTTGATTAGTGTAATATTATGGACTACGTCCAACAATAATACTGCGCTAGTACAATAGCGTCGAGGATCGTTAACCCATGCGTAAATCGTATCGGAAATATAAGTAAAACCTTCTAATGACAACTGGGATTCAGAATTTGGTAATTTAAGTAGAGTGAGTACTTTACAAGCTTAGGTAAACTATGCAACAAGATGATCATCAAACAGGTAGGTACTCGGTATTAAACGTGTTACCAAATAAAAGTCAATGACAAAAGGAGAGTTTATAATATTGCACATTAATTAACACGTATAAATTAAAATTCATATCACATAAATATTTAGTTAAAAACGAGATTAAAAGCAAAATTTCTCCCACTTTAATAGTGAAAAGGCTATCATTACTCCACAATCATTTTGTTGAGAGCTCCGCCTTCACAGCGTTGAGGTTATATTTGCCCCACTTTAACAGTGCAGAGGCTATCTTTACTCCACATTAATTGTGTCGAGAACTCCGCTTCAAGAGCGTTGAGGGTAAATTTGCCCCACTTTAATAGTGAAGAGGCCATCATTACTCCACAATAATTGTGTCGAGAGCTCCGCTTTAACAGCGTTGAGCCTAAATTTGCCCCACTTTAATAGTGAAGTGGCTATCTTTACTCCACATTAATTGTGTCGAGAACTCCGCTTTAACAGCGTTGAGGGTAACTTTGCCCCACTTTAATAGTGAAGAGGCCATCATTACTCCACAATAATTGTGTCGAGAGCTCCGCTTTAACAGCGTTGAGGCTAAATTTGCCCCACTTTAATAGTGACGTGGCTATCTTTACTCCACATTAATTGTGTCGAGAACTCCGCTTTAACAGCGTTGAGGGTAACTTTGCCCCACTTTAATAGTGAGGAGACTATATTTACTCCACAGTAATTGTGTCGAGAGCTCCGCTTTCACAGCGTCGAGGTTAAATTTGCCCCGCATTAATAGTGACGAGGCTATCTTTACTCCACATTTATTGTGTTGAAGATTTATGATGATTATTGCGTAATATCTAAAACTACATAATAATGATTGACTCGCTCTTCGATTGCTTCGGTCATTTGGCTCATCGGTCGCTTCGCTCTTCGGTCGCTTCGCTCTTCGGATGCTACGCTCTTCGGTCGCTTCGCTCTTCGGATGCTACGCTCTTCAGCCGCTTCGCTCTTCGATCACTTCGTTCTTCAGTCACTTCGTTCTTCGGTCTTTACGCTCTTCGGTATGTTTGGTCTGCAGACGCTTTGCTCGTTGTAAACTGAGTCAAAGATATATAACGTTGCTCCACTGTAACAGTGTTGATGCCAATGTAATGTACTTGTCATAGTCTGTATCCAGATCTTTATGTTGACTCCACTTTAATAGTGATGTGACTGTGGCTTTACGTATGTGAAATACAGAGGAGATTTTAGTTATGTTGAAGTAATTTAATTGGTATTAATGCAGGCTAAAATCCTGGTAACAAAATGTACACAAACGGTGCTGTATGACGAGTGAACAATATATGGAAAGTGATATATGTAACCCTTTAAACGATTTTGCATTCAATATTTGACCTGCAGTCAAATATATACCATCTCAACGAGCCCAATTTACCTACTCGTAACAAATCCAGTACGATTTACTTACTGGCTATCTCGGCTCTAAACTTCAGGGGACCGTCGTCGCCGCAACTAACAAGGGCTGCGCCGTGGTTGACGCATACATCCCACGACGCGAAATCAACGCTGGAAACCTCAGCTGAAAACCAATATGCACAATTGTACAACCTTGCAACCAGAGTTAAATGCTGTAACCTGTTACATGAATCGCTTTCGCTAAATAGCTAGATTGACAATCGCAATAAAGGATTAATATCCTTAAACAATAATAAAATTTAATATTGTCATTAATTTAAATGCTCTAGGTTGTCATATTGTCTTGCTGTACAGTTATAATAGGGTATTTTCCTACTTTTTTTGAACTGTCAAAACGGTTTGCTAATAATATGGAATTTACATAAAACATTTACATCGTGACGTCACGGTCAACTCACCTAATTTTTATATTTCTATCTGATTTATTAAATAGAACTTGTGTTTAAAAATAACTCCTATCTGTGTTTTTCTAATTATTGTTGGTTGTGTAGGTATCACAAGAATACTGTGCACGCTGCACAGTCTTATTGTAACGTAAAAAAATGTTACTATAAGTTACTCCTTGAAAGTTAAATTTCAAGTAAATGCCTTATATTTCGTTCACAAATATAATATCATAATTTAACACCTACCTACACTACAATCTACCAAAGTTTACTTACCACTTGTATCACGTGTAGTCGTCATCGGTCAGATACGTAAGATACGTAAAGAAAGACGACTTATTTATTAATAAAGGTAGTCTATCTATATATATTATTTAGCTATTTACATATTGTTTGAGAATGTGACTGTCTCATTTCAATCAAGGACAGAGAGAATCATACTATCTTTGTCTTACACTAATACTAGTACCCAAAAGAAAAGGATAAGTATAGTTTTCCTGGTTGTTACTGACTGACAAATTGGTTTGATCAACTATATAAATCTATATTTTAAAGCTGAATTATAATTGAAAATTTGAAAAATGATAAGTTTCAAAACAATACCTACAGGATTTTCTACTAGTCCTTGTCCGGACTTAGTCTAAAAGTATAGAAACTTGATTTCAACGACAACCTTGCAATGAAGAAAAATCTCTTTTACCCACATTTATAAGCTGTGTATAGAAGAGGGTATTTATTGTTGTATTGAATATTCATTGCAAAGTGTCATAAAGTTATATTTTAGTGTCAATACTTAAAAAGACACGCATTCATAGTTAAATCATAACGCATAAAATAATTACATCCAGTGAGTGGTTGGAAAAATCTAAATGATACAAAACGGCTTATTTATAAGTATAGTGTCTGACAGAAAACACACATCCTCAACCGTTGAAGTTATTATAATCTTGAAAATTAAAACATTGTATACTCGTATTTTAATGAAATTGAAAAATCAATAATATAATGGGTCCAATATTGATTGAGAGCTAACTAAAGATTGAACACACCTTTCAATGGCGTAATGGTTTAAGTACATAAGCAATGGCAAAATTACATTTAAACAACTTACCAATAGGTATTACAATGTAACCAAAGAAAGTTTTATACCTACTTTTTTGTTTTTTACTTTCACCACAAAGGAATATTGATTCAAGTAATTTAAGAATAATAATTTAAGTTAATTAATGACGCCCATCATTATAATATAATATTATTATGATATATATATCTACATAAAATTACATTTGTAGGTAGATACATAATTACAATTTTTTGGTATAAATTAATATGTACCTCTTACCACCGTTGTTCTCTTCAGCTGAAATCAGTAATATCAGTAACGGTATACGTAACTTACTGATTTGATATCGATATTTCATTTTATTTTCGCATCTGTATTTAGATACAAGGCTCTGAACATCTGCTCAGTAAATTATATTGTTGTCTTGGATTTGGATAGGAAGTATAATTAATAATCAAACGAACTTACCTGTGAAGTTTGATTACAATTATACGAGTATCCAAATCCAAGACAACAAAGTCCCGCCCCCCAACCCCGAAAATAAAAATAAAATAGTCTCCGTGCATAACACAAAAAGATTCACTCTGAAATAATGACGGGTATCTGAGGAGCGGTGTCGGAGTGGGATGGCGGGGGATGATAGCGTAGCGAGTGAGAGGGACAGTGCGAACTTGTTTTTTAAATATTATATCTCTAAAATGTGTGACAAGGACGGCATGATTCCATGTACTGCTGCTCAGTAAATTATATTGTTGTCTTGGATTTGGATACTCGTATAATTGTAATCAAACTTCACAGGTAAGTTCGTTTGATTATTAATTATAATGTGCGTGAGTAACTTTTTGCTTGCGGAATGACATGTTAAATTAATAGTAGCCATGTTTAAACTAGAGTAGTATGGCGAACTGGGAATAATAATTTTTTTATACATACCTAATGGTATCATGTTTAAAGTGTTGGGTATATAAAAACTAGAATTGAACAACAGATCTCTCCTTATGCTGGCAAATAAATAAATAAATATATAATCCTAATTCCTCAATAAAAATAAAATTTAAGTTGCGTTAATTTTTACCTTTCTACCTACTCGTACCGACTTTCAGTTGTAATCTTAATAGGATATCTGCCTATATGATCGATAAAATGTTCTATTAGAATAAAACAAAGTTAGTTTTGTGGCATTTAATATAAATCAGGCCATTATAAAGTTTATATTAAACTAATTGCGTTTACTTTGAAATTCAATTTTAACCTTCCGTTCACAACTAACATAATTAAAGATGCTACATTGAATTTCTCGTCACATCGTTGTTTATTGTTACAGTCGCAACAAATTATAACGGTTTGGTTCGTAGACGTCTCATTCAGTTGTAGCCTGTAGTGTGTCTGAGTCAAAATGGAGGAAGCACTTGATATCAGGTTAAAATTGCTTATCGAAAATGTCGAATCATTAATGAAAAATGGGCAAGATTTATTACACAAAGCAAAGGGTACACCGGAAGATTCCATCGATATCAAATCAGCAAAAATTATTTATGTTAAACTCCGATCAGCTATAGACCGTTTTGTCACAGAAATGCACCATTATTTCAAAATGGTTCAAAGTCCATCCGCAGACAATTTGTCGTCATACACGACCATCCAAATTCAAGCGGAGGAGGTAGTAGTAGAGCTGGACCTGACCTTAAAGGACCAGGACAATCATCGAGAGAATCAACCAGAACCGCAACGCCATTCCAATGTCACTAGCAAACTACCGAAAATGGAGCTCGCTAGGTTCAACGGTAACATACTCAACTGGCATGCGTTTTGGGATCAGTTCGAATCCAATATAGACAACCGGGATATCAAGGACGTGGATAAGTTGTTGTATCTACAATCAGTGCTTGACGGCGAGGCTAAGCGAGCTCTTGAAGGTTTGGATATCACCAATAAAAACTATCAAATTGCAGTGACTACACTCAAGGAACGTTTTGGAAAAACATCTTCAGTAGTGGATGCGCATTACACGGCATTATATAACATCAAGGCTGCTGATAAATCGGTTGTAGACATCCGGAGAGCATTTAATGAGATAGAGCGACACTTAAGAGTCTTAAAATCATTAGGCGAAGATGTGAATTGGAAGTGGTTCATGATTTGACTTCGGAGGAATGTTTGCTGGCTTTACGTCGTTTTGTAGCTGCCAGAGGATTGCCAAAACTTATTGTCTCAGACAACGCCACAACATTTAAATTGACAGCCGATGTATTGACAAGCGATTACTGCATCGCAAATAATATTAAATGGAAGTTCATCCCTGAGCTATCTCCGTGGTTCGGCGGCTTTTACGAGCGGCTCATAGGCTTAGTTAAACATTGCCTAAAAAGGACCATTGATAAACATCTCATGAACTCCACTCAGTTGACGACAGTAATTAAAGAAGTGGAGGCAGTGGTCAACACCCGGCCGCTTACAACTATAGGTGATGAAATTGATCATATTTTGACTCCTGCCGACTTTCTGTGCATTGGTGGAATCGTTCTTCCAGATCAATCAGATAAGGAATTCCTTGGCTCAGCTACTGTGACTAAAGTCGACTTAATAGAGAGTTGGAAAAGAGGGCAACAGATACTCAAAGAGTTCATTGAGATGTTCTCTAACAGGTACCTTACCAGCTTAAGAGAACGAAGGATCTTACATAAGCAGCCTCGAGTTACTGTAGATGTTACTCCACAAGTAGGACAATTAGTTCAGGTGAAAGGTAGTGGTAGTAACCGGCTTCTTTGGAAAGTCGGTAGGATATCGTCTTTAGTTAAAGGCAACGATGGGGAGGTCAGAGTTGCAAAAGTAGAAATCAATCCTAACGAAACACTGACAAGGTCCATATCTCATTTATACCCATTGGAAATCTCAGACTCTGATATTGATTCGCATAATAACTCTAAAGATCATGACACTCAGTCCACTCAGGTTGCTCCTAACGAACCAAACCGCGGCGGTGAACCTACTCAGCTCAGCTCAGACCAGTCCGAGGAAGACTCCTCGCACTCAGGCGCTCTCAATCAGCTCAGCACAAAGACAAACAATTACTCAGACCAGTCTCAGGAACAGGATGCCTCGGCACCCAATTCTACAACGCCACCAAATACGGTACAAAGTCTCAGGCCATCCAGACTCTCAGCACAACGGGCAAGAGAGAAGGTGCGAAAGTGGACAGCTCAACTACATTGCAATTCACTATAATATTGTTATCATTCATGTCTTTTGATTTACATACATATTTGCCGATTCTAATTAAACTGATTTCATTTCAATCACACTGTAGTTTTCTTTGTGGGGCGGGAGTGTCGCGAATATCGCAAACCAGCCAATAGTTGCCAGCGTCATGGATAGATGGAACATCGCTTCTAGGTTGTTATGATTTTTAAGAGCAACACAAGAGGGTAGACGCTCGGACGACGGGAAGAAAGGTGGTTGTGTGCGAATTCATTAATGGTGAGTGCTAGAATAATTGCTTTTATATCAATTCTTAAACTTTCTTATTGTGTTATTAGGATGATGATGTGTCTCACGTAGATGGACTAACGTATATCAGCACTCAGTGAAATCAGTGAGCCGATGGAGTCGATTGATGGCTACGAACTCAGGGTACACCTAATGTGAGGTATGGGGTCGCTGTAAGGGGAGGTTTGGAGGCGACTATTAAACTCAAGAAACCAAGTGGTTAATCAAATCATGTGAGACTCATGTGTAGGTATGTGTAGGTAATGAGTAGGTATTGGATACCAGCAATGAGTTATCGTCATCTCACCATTTGTCCAGGCCATGTGTATGTTTACATATCTCTCCAGTATAATCTACCGAACTAAGGGGAGGTGGATTACTTCAAATAAACACGTGTAAAGTTAACAATTATATTTAACTTCAAAAACAGATTTACAATTTATTACGTAAATACGAATGGCCTATCTCGCCTATGCTTCACCCATGAAATCCCAGAAAAAGAGAGCTCTGATGCCTTCGTCGGCCTATTTAATAACAGCTGGTTCTACCCCTTCCTCTGTTCCTAACCAGTCTTGAAGTAGTTTCCTTCGCAGTCGGGTAGATGGCGCCTTCGAGCCATCGATTGGTGTGTTGACATTCTGCGTAGTTACGCGCTCCTCCGCAAGGTGGCGCCACCGCTGCACTCGGTTGCCAACACGGCCGTCCTGCATGGCGCCTGCCGCAGGCGCCTCACGAGTTAAGATACATGCTGAAACATACACGTAGGTTAAGAATGTGTAAAATTATCAAAACATACATAGCTGTTTACTCATACCCGAGTGATAGCCACAGTGTAAGTTACTTTTATAGGCCGCCTATGTTCAAAGAGGTTTTCTCACTTAAACACGTTCGCCTTGGTTTCACATCGGTTGATACCTACTTAAAAGCTTGCCATGCAACATTTAAGATTTTACGTGTATCCAACTCGATTTTTACCAATAACAACCTCCACTGTGACTTCAGATCAAGTTTTGACAGCGCATGTCATACATAAAGCAGATTCATATTATATGTTGAAGCATTTATCCTAACTCTGAACTTTATTTAAGCCATTCTAAATTTGTGAGGGACTATGTATAAAATAACTTTATATGTAACTGTAGTTAAAAAATGAAATGTTATTATTATTTATGAAATAAATATGTAGAATAGCACTGAAATAGTAAATAGGTGTAAGTTTTATTTACTATTTATCATAAAAATAAAGGGAATATAAACAAAGCAAGGTTGTTTTACTTATGATCTTACCTTGCCAACACGGTTTTATACACATTGAATATTAATTAATACTCCAATCATCAATATTGATCCACAGTTTCATATTTTCCGCCGCAGTTACTCCAGTGTACTTTTTATTACTCCTTTCACTCCCAATTACCTCCGTCACCTCATACCTATCGTTTCCCATAATCTTGCTGACTTGAAACGGACCCTTGTATACAGGTAACAACTTTTTGCTTTTACCATCATTACTCTGACTTTGAATGGTTACCATAACCAGGTCTCCCACACTGTATGCAGGTGCTTTAGTTCGAGATCGGTCAAACCTCTCTTTCTGATGCTGTGCATTGGACTTAATATTACTATCTACATTCTCACGCAACCTTGTCACGTCTATCAGGCTATCATCGTATCCTGGCGCTAAACTATCGCTATCTGTACGTAACCTATATCCGAAGAAAACTTCACTAGGGACTGCTTGTATAGTTTTGTGTATTGTACTATTTAAACCTTGCTGTAATATTTTTACGTACTGATCCCATCTATCATCGGTTGTATTGGCGCCTAGTGTTTTTAACGCGTCAAGGATAGTTTTGTTAAAACGTTCGACCTGGCCATTCGAACGAGGCATGCCAGTTGCCACCGTATGCAGATGTATGTTCTTATTTGTGCAATATTGAGTAAACTCGTTTGAGGTAAAACTACTACCGGCATCTGTTATTATACGTTTTGGATTACCAAACGTTTTTGACAGGTTTTCAAGTTCTTTAATAACACATGAAGTTTTTGTTGATCTTACCGCGAAGATAAACACAAACTTTGTGAAAGCATCCACAGCGACCAATAAATATTGATTTTTACTTTTAGTTTTAACAAAAGGGCCTAAATGATCAAGATGAAGCGTGTGGTATGGTCTTGCATATTTTGGCAACGGGTACAGCTCACCTTCTTTAGCCCCCCCTTTCTTTTTGTAGTAAATACAATTAATACAATTTTTAATATATTTTTTTAAGATATGTCTCATCCTAGGAAACCAATACTGTGAGCTTATTCGTTCAATGGTTTTGTCTACAGAAAAATGACCCAAATCGTCGTGGTTACATCTAATGATCTGCCATATGCATTTTTTTGGAACCACCCAACGACGGCCTTGGGACGTTCTTCTGTAAACTTTGCCTCCTAAAACCTCATAGTTAGTAAAAATGTCTTTATTGTTATCGGCGTCCCCTGATTCAATTATCGCCCTAATGCGTTTTAATTCAGGATCTTGTAATTGAACCGTTAATAACCAATCTGCTTCGGTTATTGATAAAACAATTTCAGTCTCAGATTTTTCTCCGGACAGCACGGGGTTACGACTTAATGCGTCTACATGTTGCATTCGCGTTCCTTCTCTATGTGTGATATCGAACGCAAACTCCTGTGTCGATAAAACCCACCGTGCTATCCGGGGAATAATCTCCTTTTTAGTCAACGCGTATCGGACCGCGTTACAGTCGGTGACAATCTTAAACGACGATCCTAACAGGTACAACCGGAATTTTTGAAGCGAGCAAACAATAGCTAACAGCTCTAACTCAAATGAGTGATACTTCTTCTCTTCATTTGTGGTTTGCCGACTATAGTAATGCACAGGCTTTTCACCCTCATCAGTAATTTGCATTAAAATGCCGGCAAGGCCCTCCCTACTAGCGTCCGTATACAAAATGTGTTCTTTATTTGGGTCATAAATCGACAAGACACTATCAGATGTAAGTTTATGTTTCAATATCTGGAACGCTTGTTCATGGACTGTGTCCCACACCCAAACCGCATCCTTCTTTAACAACCTCGTCAGTGGGGCAGAAATCATAGCGCAGTTTTTTATAAACTTTCTAAAGTAGCTTATGAGGCCCAGAAATTGTCGAAGTTGGTGTACGGTTTTTGGGACCGGGAAATTCCCTACAGCTTCCAATTTGGATTGATTAGGCATGACACAATTAGGTTTAATTTTATATCCTAAGAACTCAATTTCAGATTTGAAAAAGTGACATTTTTTTAGGTTCAGGGTTAAGCCATTTTCGCGAAATATTTTTAGAACCCGTTCAAGCAATTCCAAATTTTCTTCAACCGTTTCTGTAACCAAATACACATCATCTAAATATAGGATCACATTTTCAAATCTGAGATTCCCTAGGACTTTATTCATCATCTCTTGAAATACTGACGGGGCATTGACTAACCCAAAAGGGACCCGTAGGAAGGAATAGTGGCCATCTTCCGTAATAAACGCTACTTTGTCTATCGAATCCGGGTGCATGGGAATTTGGTAATACCCACTCTTTAAGTCTAAGCTGGTGAAACATTTATGACCCTGAAGCCTATCAACAAGATCTTCTATACGGGGCATGGGGTATTGTTTTTTAACCGTGACTTTATTTAGCAACCTGTAATCAATGCACAGCCTTTTTTCCCCATTTTTCTTATTAACCAGTAATGCGGGGCTCGCATATGGCGAGTTACTTTCACAGATTATTTTATTTTCTAAGAGTTCGTTAACCATTTCTCTGATTATCTTTCTGTCAGCATGAGATGCCCTAAAGGGTCTGCATTGAATAGGTTGCGGGTTAGTAACCTCAATAAGCATTTCATGGTTAGCCACCTTTCCTAACTCTTTAGTGTTAGATGCAACGCAGTCTCTATAAGTCCTAAAGAGTGCTGTTAATTCGCTTTGATGAGAGTCCGCGTCCAATTCAAATTCTGCGATATTGTTACAAAACTCTGTAAATGTTTTCGCATAGTCAAACAGGAGGCGGTTCCCTACCCGCGAGTATACCAAGTCAGCTCGTTCAGTCACGTTTCGCCCAATTAACATTTCACGGTCGTCTAAATCATTAATTATATAGAAATCAATATTCTTTAAACACACCGAATCCAATTTAAAATCAAGTACTACCTTTTGTTGAACGTGTTCAGAAATACCCTTTTTATAACCATGCAGCAAGACGGGGGATGGCAAAGGAATACTTTTTAGAGAGTATTTGTTCACTAGTGATTGTGATATTAATGAACAACTACTCCCCATGTCTATAAATGCATCATAATAGTAGGTGTCATTAACGTAAATCTTTTTTATAAATTTATCGCGTGAATTGACGGTAGAAATGAGTTTAGTCTCTTCTTGTTTTTCGGTTTTCGTTGAATGTTTTTTATGAAAACACGCGGCTTCATCATGCCCCCGTTTGCCACAAAATTCACATTTTCGATTTAACTTGTCGCAATTTGTTTTCTTATGATTACCACCACATACGTAACATTCAATTGGTTTCCGTTGAGTTTGGTTATGAGCCTGATTGTTATTGGACGAAGCGGACTGACTCGAGCCTGACTGACCTGTAAGTATCTTTGCAGAAGTACTAGGCTGTGTGGTAGTGACATGTGCTCCTAACTTGCCTTGTCCATCGCGTATATTTGAACTAAATTGTTTCGAGGTTCTGGATTTGTAAGTACGTCCGTGAAGGAAACTTGCCAAGCTATCACACGTTGTAAAATTGCTTGCTTCGATTGACGCGCCTATCCCAGAATCTCCTATATTGCCAACAATTATTGATACAATATCCATTTCCGAGAAATTTAATGACAAACGATCGATTTTGCTCTTCTGTTCGAAATAAAACTCGTACAATGATTGGTTATCAGTCGGTTTCTTGTCTACTACTTCTTTCAAAAGTTGAAACATATCACGTCTTATTTGAAAGCTAGATGCTAACCTGCGGCGCCAGTCCGCCCAACGCCACGAAGGCCACTCTTGTTCCGTACGCAATAAAGAATCGTACCAGGTCTTAGCGGACCCTTTTAGTTTGTTAAGCGCTTGAAATTTAACCACACCATCTGACCATGAAAAAGTTTTAGCGTAAGATTGAATAATATTAAGCCAAGCACCTATGTCATCTCGTAAAGGATCAAATTCCGGTATAATATTGTTCACCACAGTAGAAGCTTTATCTGTACTTACAGTTGAGATATCAGCCTTACGTGATACCTTTGTTTTCTTCTTTTCCTTTCTTGTTTGTTTCGGTGGAGGTGACGGAGTTCTCGTCCGACCACTGCTGCTACTTGAAGTAGAAGTTGAACGCGCACGCACGTGCTTGGCGCGTTTCCGTTTTCCCATGGTGGGCGTTGGTTATCCCCAGTTCTGATATAATCTACCGAACTAAGGGGAGGTGGATTACTTCAAATAAACACGTGTAAAGTTAACAATTATATTTAACTTCAAAAACAGATTTACAATTTATTACGTAAATACGAATGGCCTATCTCGCCTATGCTTCACCCATGAAATCCCAGAAAAAGAGAGCTCTGATGCCTTCGTCGGCCTATTTAATAACAGCTGGTTCTACCCCTTCCTCTGTTCCTAACCAGTCTTGAAGTAGTTTCCTTCGCAGTCGGGTAGATGGCGCCTTCGAGCCATCGATTGGTGTGTTGACATTCTGCGTAGTTACGCGCTCCTCCGCAAGGTGGCGCCACCGCTGCACTCGGTTGCCAACACCAGTAGTATCAGTTCATTCTATAGATTAAATGGTATAGAAATATGGTGAGCTTGACGACAAGTACCATGCACAGTTCCGTTCTGCCATTCATTGTTTATTCTTACCTTAACCTTTTCGCCTTCTTGGAGTTCTCGCAGGTGCTTAGCTCCTCTATCGTAATAATGTTTTTGTTTACTTTGACACGATTTTAGATAAAGTTCGACATTTCGCGGGATTTTAGGAGCTAGTAATGTTGGAGAACATGGTAAAAAACTACGCAGTTTCCTGTTATTCAAGAGTTCAGCGGGTGAAGGTAAATTATTGTCAAGAGGAGTATTTAAATATTCTAAAAAAGCTATGTTAAAATCAGATTGATTGAATGTGGTTTTCTTTAACATCTTTTTTATTATTTGGACTGCTCGCTCGACCTGACCATTAGACTGGGGGTAGTGGGGGGAGGAGGTAACATGTTGGAAGAACCACTCTTTAGAAAAACTTTTAAATTCAGATGAAGCAAATTCAGGCCCATTATCTGAAACTTGATAGTTTCCGGTATGCCTTGCCGCCTAAATATTTCTTTTAACTTTTTAATTACCACCCTAGAACAAAGGGATTTGACCTTGACTACTTCTACAAATTTACTATAGTAGTCAATTACTATTAGATAAGATTTCCTATTAAAATGAAATATGTCTATACCAAATTTTAACCAAGCTCTGTTTGGAGGTTCATGTTGCATTAAAGTTTGCTTGACGTTTTGTTTTCTAAATGTCAAACAAGCTTGACAATGTGAAAGGTAATCTTGCAGCTGTGAGTTCATATGGGGCCAAAACATAATTTCACGCGCTCTCAGTTTACATTTTTCTATGCCTAAGTGGCTACTATGTGCGCGTTTAGTCATTTCTGATCGCATGCATTTAGGTATGACATTGACAACACGATCTCCCCTCCAAACAATGCCATAAGCAACTGATAATTCGGTTTGATATGCATAGTAGGGTTTTAATATATCACTAACACCTTTTTTCTGATCTGGCCATCCTCTTTTTATAATTTTAGTCAGCTCTTTTAATTCAGCATCATCTTGCGTGCATTTTTGTATTTGTAAGAAGTGCGTATCGGTGAGAGGGTTGCTTGCCGAAATCGCGCAAACTTGCGCGCGCACGTCGAGGTCGCTCGCCCGTGTGATTTCATCGACTCCCGCGCCTGCTTGCACCGCACCATGGTCTAATAAAACATGGTCTTCTATTCCCAGAGTGACACAGGCCTACGTCACAATAACATGGCCGCTATATATAGCGCTATCGCATATTATCATATAGCGCTGTCGCATGATGACGTAGGCTTGTGTCAGTTAGGTGACCTAGAAAAGACGGGAATAGAGTACCAGGCGGAGTATATTATTATACCATGCACCGCACGAGATAACGCGTCAGCTATATATAAGTATCTACCAGGCTTGTATACTAAATTAAATGTGTACGGCTGTAACCTTAGCAGCATCCTTTGTAATCGAGCGGGAGTATTAACTAACGGTTTTTTAATTATGCTGACTAGTGGTTTGTGATCAGTTTCGATCGTAACATCATTTTTACCATATATGTATGTATAAAACCTTTCACAAGCGAAAACACAGGCGTATAATTCCTTTTCGATCTGTGCATAGGCCTGTTCTGTTTTTGTCAGCGATTTGGATACATAACGAACAGGTAAACCATTTTGAAGTAAGCATCCACCTAATCCATTCTTACTCGCGTCTACTGAAATCGTCACCGGTTTTTTAACATCATAATATTGCAGAACTGGAGGACTACACAAGGATTTTTTTAAAGCATTAAAACAACTATCGTGCCTCGATTCCCAGTGCCAGTGTACGTCTTTCTGTAATAACTCGCGTAATATATGAGTTTTTTCAGAGAGGTTAGGTACAAAGTTGCCTACATATGTAATTAATCCAAGAAATCTCTCCAAGTCTTTGACACTTGAAGGAGTAGGCATGTTCATTATAGCACTAGTGCGTGAGTCATCGGGACTCACCCCGTGTTGCGTAATCCTATGACCCAAGTATTTCTCCCTTTACCCATGTATCTCCGATAAGCCTATCTTGCACTTTTCTTTGTTTAGTTTTATGTTTATTTCCCTGCATCTTTGTAACACTTTCCTTAGTCTAATATCATGTAATTCTTTAGTATCGGCATAAATCAATAGATCATCTATGAATAATTTTACTCCTTCTATATCGTCAAAATGTTCATATAATTTCCTATGGAAGATTTCAGACGCGGAGGAAATTCCATACGGCATGCGTAGGAATTTGTACCTACCAAAGGGGGAATTGAAGGTGCAAAGGTCACTACTAGCTTGGTTCAACTTAACTTGCCAAAAACCCTGCTTAGCATCAAGAGTGCTAAAGTACTTTGCCCCCGCTAGACTTGAAGTGATTTCATCTAGAGTAGGCAATTTAAAATGCTCTCGTTTAATTACTTTATTTAAATCCTTCGGGTCAAGGCATATTCGCAGGTCTCCGTTCGGTTTTTTGACAACAGTCATGCTATTTACCCAGTCGGTGGGCCCTTCAACTTTTGCGATGATGCCTTGATCCTGCATTTCTCTTAATTAGTATTATTTATTTCAAAAAAAAAAAAGAGGCAACAGCCTCCCAACACTCTCCAAGTTTTCTGATAACTAAATAATGTGTTATCATTAAATCCCAACACATCCCGGTAATGGTGGTGGTAACAAGGAGGTAACCTGCAGCAGTCCAGCCAGCGTGTCCAGTCGCCGTGTACGTTCCTGACTTCGGAAATCATCGAGAAATACAGTCTACGCTCGACACACCAATTATATTCTGTTGGTGGCTTGACATAATAATAACTCACAAGATTGCCGAAAATAAATAGTGATAGGGCTTAGCAAAATGAAACTGCATTTTATGCAACAAGCAAGCCGCTTTGTCCACTAATACTAGGGACCTATCTGAATGATTTTATCCGAGGAAACACAAATTTCATCCACTAGAATTCTAGATTTTTCCAAAATGACGGCTGCAAAATTAAAAAAAAAAATGTAGGCACTAAACGGCTTCACCGATTTTAGTGATTGATATATCAATAAATTTTTATTGACACACCTGTAATCGAAAAAAAATACCATTTAATAAATTAAAGATGGCGGCCGAACATTGAGAAAATTGTGAAATTTCCAAATTTTTTTTTCTTCTAATGAAAATAACAATTAAATATTCTATAATATGGTCACATATTTTTTTAATTTAAATGAAACCTGATAATATTATCTACAAAAAAAATGTTTGGCAATACGTTGAGTAGTTTTTGAACTATACGCACTACAAAAAACGCGGATCGCGTAACTGCCGTCCGAAACGGCACGCTCGCGTCTAAACTGTCAACTTTAATAATTTTCTTTATTTTCAAAAGTAAAAAAGGACAGAAAATATATTTACTTACTTTAAAAAATGAGCTATAAATAAATAAATAAATTATTTCCGCTTATTTTTACTCCTCTTTATCATTTTCGTCTTTTACTAGGTCTTTTTCTTCGGTTGAAGAGCTGGCGGCTTTTTCGCATAACGTATCAGCATGTTGCGATATAACGAGGAAATGCCGCCAGCATCCTTGGTACGAGGCCTCAAGGGCCTATTTTATATAGATTTAAGCTAGTTATGAATTTGGTTCAGTAGTACCACTGTCCATCATCTCCGGGAGGAAAATATAAAAACGAAATTGACTACATCTTCTGTAGCCACAAAAGTATAGTGCAAGATGTCAACGTCTTAAACAGTTTCTACACAGGAAGTGACCACCGTATAATCCGAGCTACTATATACATTAACAAACGCTTCAAACTTCAACATTTATTCAGCAAATAGGCCACTTTTACACGTCAACATTGAATTTACATACAAGCAAAAATAATAACAATACATCAACAATTTTATAAAATACAACTGCAACTACCAATTCAAACTAACGTATTACAATGACTTAGAGATGTATATGGTCTCTTAATGTTGAATTACATAAAAAAACTATAATAATAATAAAATAATAAATAATAATACGGATACAAAAATACAAAAAAAAATCTATAATATTTAGAGGTGTAAATGCCTCTAGGTGTCAGAAGTATAAGATTACATAGTTTATCAAATTATCCTTAGAGATTAATAGGGTCTCCAAGAGTCAAAATCCTGTATAGCTAGCAAAAAGCAGAGCTTTGTAAGGGCTCTCGGAGTTTTTCTACCGAAACGTACCGGACCGCGACTTTGATCCAATCCGAGGCTTGTTTCATGTTCGATCGAGTGAGTGCGTAATAATTCCGATAAGAACGCAGCTATAAGTGAGAGCAAGAAAGAAATATACTAACCGGACCCCGGTTGCTGTCCGGTACGCCTGTCTGTTACAGCTTTTACTTTGTCCATTAAAAGCGTGTCCAGACGACATAATCAAATTGCCAATATCATCCATCCACACGTATACATATACAATTTCATAAGCGCTTATTACATCCTACACGGTCGCCCAGTACTTTTTGTAAGGAAGCCAACTGGCTTTCCTACAGAATGTTGGGTCAGCGACTCAATGTCCTTGAATTTATTTTATTGTACATCAAACATCAACATTTATTAAGCAAATAGGCCACAAGGGCACTTTTACACGTCATATTTTTGCGTCCACACCACACAATTGAGCGAAAAACTATCCCGTCTGGACACCTACTGGCGGTAATCACGCTGCTCCGCACATAAACATACACACACTCACAGTTCCACTAGGTACAGCCAGGGTTCAGCATCAGCTCTATCTTGGGTACTGCTCTTCTAAGTGCTCATTAAGACGTGTCAGATGACCAAAACAGCGTGTGCCTATGTTGCACTAAACCTGATTTCCACTAGGTACAGCCAGGGTTCAGCATCAGGTCTATCTTGTTATCTCCTAAGTGCTCATCAAGACGAGTCGGATGACCTAAACAGCGTGTGCCTATATTGCACCAAACCTGAGTTCCAATAGGTACAGCCAGGGTTCAGCATCAGCTTTATCTTGGGTACTACTCTCCTAAGTGCTCATCAAGACGAGTCGGATGACCAAAACAGCGTGTGCCTACGTTGCAACAAACCTGAGTTCCACTAGGTACTGCCAGAGTTCAGCATCAGCTCTATCTTGGGAACTGCTCTCCCAAGTGCTCATCATGACGAGTCGGATGTCCAAAACAGCGTGTGTCTATGTTGCATCAAACCTGAGTTCCACTAGATACAGCCAAGGTTCAGCATCAGCTCTATCTTGGGTACTGCGCTTCCAAGTGCTCATCAAGACGTATCGAGTGACTAAAACAGCGTGTGCCTGTGTTGCACCAAACCTGAGTTCCACTAGGTACAGCCAGGGTTCAGCATCAGCTCTATCTTGGGTACTACTTTCCTAAGTACTCATCAAGACGAGTTGCATGACCAAAACAACGTGGGCCTATGTTGCACCAAACCTGAGTTCCAATAGGTACAGCCAGGGTTCAGCATCAGCTTTATCTTGGGTACTACTCTCCTAAGTGCTCATCAAGACGAGTCGGATGACCAAAACAGCGTGTGCCTATGTTGTTAAAACCCGAGCTCCACTAGGTACTTACTGTCAGGGTTCAGCATCAGCTATTGTCGCGTAATTATTTAGAATAACCGATTAATTAAAACAACTTTAATTTTGAACAACAGGTTTATTACCAATAACATAAAAATAATAAACTACGGAACGCGGGTCTACTTAATTAATGTTGAACAGCCTAGTAAAACTTGGGAAACCGCAAAACGACACTTCCCTTAATTATCCGTTCGATCGACGGCGGTGAGCGCTCCGAATGCAGGTAGCATAGTCTAATAAAACATGGTCTTCCATTCCCAGAGTGACACGGGCCTACGTCACAACAACATGGCCGCTATATATAGCGCTATCGCATATTATCATATAGCGCTGTCGCATGATGACGTAGGCCCGTGTCAGTTAGGTGACCTAGAAAAGACGGGAATGGAGTACCAGGCGGAGTATATTATTATACCATGGCAGGTAGCAGCGTAGGCACGCAGATGGACCGATAAGCGTCGAAATGTAGCAGTCACTTCCCATCAATCGGGAATTTCAAGAAATGTCCAAATGCTGGGAACGGTAGCCTCGGGTACCATCAGCCCGTACGGTGTTCCTGAAATGATCCGGGGTCACGGGTTAATGCAGGTCTTCTAAACAACCTTTGTTCAGCGCCACCGGAATTTATTATTAAGGAGAAGTGTAAAGCTAATGGTTGAGTGTGGCGGTGAACAAAAGCAGAGCGGAGTTTACAAAGCAAGCAGTATTACAGATTGGGCAGACATACGTGACCGCCCGTCAATTCTTGAAATGACCAATACTTAAATCTATTGACTGCAACATAACGATTAACAAAGCGAGAATATTTAATATGCAAAAATAGGCACAAGCTATTATTCGCTTTTGACAAACAATCGGCTATGAAGCAAGTAGCGGCCAAGAAATGATTACATTAAAGTGAGAGTATTAAACACTAATTTCGAAGTATGGGTTTAAAGTGACGATATCTACTTACTACATACTTATATACTAAATTGTGTTCACACTTACCCAAAAGTGAGGAATTACACAAGCACGACAGTTACACACTATTGCACCGATTTCTAAGATAGGTATTTATGTATAACCACTGCTTAAAGAATGTTCGGAACTCAATTTGTGGTACGAGATCGTACACAAGACACCGCGCAAACGCGACGCGGGCATGGTATAATAATATACTCCGCCTGGTACTCTATTCCGAGATTCGCGTATGACCTAACTGACACGGGCCTACGTCATCATGCTGTTTACAGGTTCTCAAACTTTAAAATGTGGGAGAATTTTAACCAACGGTGAAAATTATTTTAACGGCATTAATTTTAAGTTATTCATGTAGAAACATAGTAAAATAAAACAAATCTAATGTATTAAATTAAACTGTATTTATCTATACAAGACAAACGTTTGAAAAACTAATTCACATTCACAGTTACACAAAACACTGCGACTGCTGACACTGAGCGAGAAGGAAATAACAATTAACACGCGTTCGACAAGGATGACGGTCAGGGCATGAAGTTATCTAGATCCGAATTGTCAAATGTGACAGCGCTATCCTGTGTTGCCAGTAATGTAAACAGAATTACCCGAACGTCTGAAATTTCTTTCGTGAATCGGAAGATATTGCTAACGAATAATTAAAAATGACGTGTTATTGTAAAATTTAAGATAAAATACATATAAATGAAAATTATAAAATTATAAAGAAATATTTTAACTTATTAACCATAGGTATGATGTACCCACGTAACATGTTTGTTGAAATAAAGTGGCAATGTTATTGTGACGTAGGCCCGTGTCACTCTGGGAATAGAAGACCATGTTTTATTAGACCATGGACGCGGGCAGAGGTCTGTGCATGACATCGCAGAATGACCGCAAGCGGTCGACGAAGGTCGTCGGAAGAGTAACGGGACTTTGAGCGGCCGCCAATCATGAACGTTTGCCTACAATATTACCATATATGGTGCGCAAGTCCGACTAATACCGGTTGCTAAGCGCTTCGGTCCTCGCGTCGTTACTCGTGACGGAATTGGATGCCAGTACTTAAATTGATCATCATATTGTATTGTTAACAACAAACGTTATTAATGAATTAATAACGTTACACTATCTTGGGTACTGGTCTACCCACTGATCATCATGACGAGTGGGATATCCAAAACAGCGTGTTTCTATATATGTTGCACCAAACCCGAGCTCCACTATGTACTACCAGGGTTCAGCATCAGCTATATCTTGGGTACTATATACTCTCCTAAGTGCTCATCACGATGAGTCGGATGACCAAAACGTAATGTGCCTTTGTTGCACCAAACCTGAGTTCCATTAGGTACTGCCAGGGTTCTGGGTCATTTTGTTGAACTTCACGCCGACGTTGCGATTGGCGTGCAGTCGGCGTGCAGTTCCTATACAAGTTGCAGTCGGGTTGTAGTCCGTCTGTATCGGCCCTAAGCCCTAAATCACTAAGTTTGTGTTAATATGCTTATCTTTATTTATAATTTTAGCAGTTCCAAGCAATAGTAACACTAAAACTGTTTCTCGAACTGAAAATACCCGATTTAAGTTTGCTAACACAACATGACTGATTAGTTCATCAGCGTCACAAAACATACGAGTAAATTGACCTCCGCAGTGAATATACAGCAAAATTGATTGTTCTAGTAGGTATTCACAGAAACTTAATTCCTAAATTGGGAATCAAACCAAGCGAAGCGAAGTGGGTCTGAATCCAAATTTTTAATCCACTTTTGTATTCATCGTTGATAATGGCGTAAACGCCATCTGTCAGAAAAACAAATAATTACTTAACATTAGCACGAATGTTAGTTTTCATCACTTCTCCAACAGATGGCGTTAGTAGTAATACAAAGTGTTATTCCTTTATTTTATTTTTTTAAGTTTATAAAATGATATTTTTATGTTTGATAACACATCTAGACATGAATTTGAATTACTATGTTAAATCTCAAACCTAACAGTGCAGTAGTTTTTCCGTAAAGTGTACCACAAGAATGCATAGATTGTTGAATAGTGATAGGGCTCGCTTCGCTCGCCCTAATTAACACATTCATCAGAGAAAAGAAACATACGAGAGCAGAATGAGGCGTCTCACTGTAATTAAACTCAAAAATAAAGTTACTATAGACCAGCGGTGGAACAAAAATGGGTTTTGATAACATTAAAGTTTTTTCTTTTTTGATATGTTATTGCATGCATGTTAAATAACATTTATGTAAAATATTAGAAAATTATAGGTGGAGCGTTCGGCCATATTTAAATATTTCAATTTTGCTAAATAACTATGTAAATATAAAATTAAAGTTACAAAAAACTGTAACATGTTCAATAACACTTTAATTTATTCACAATATTCGGTTTTTAGAAATCTGGAACAGCTGCTTTCTGGTGAACGTAAAAACACGAATTACTTTGTCAATAAAGAATTAAAGTAGCTGATATTGTAAAATTACGATATTATCTATCAACTTAGTATACTTGTAAAAAATTAGAAATGTAGACAATGTGCTTGTCTAGATATTGATTTCTGGTTAAGCAGTATAGCCAATATTTAATTAAAGTTTGTAGAGTTAATATTACACGGTCATAATAAAGATCTTAGTTCCCACACAAAATATTAGAAATATAAAATCACGGCGACACTAAATACTGATACGTAAGTATGCATTCCGCGCTTATATTGAGTTACATTTCAAACGCGCGGCGTTTTCGCGCGCCGCGCTGTGCGCCGTGGCAGGAGGCAGCGATCGACGGTGGCGGGCTAGCGATTAGCGCGGTGCCCGTAAAAAATACGCAAAACGTTTATAAAATTATTATCGATGGTAAATAGTTATATTGTTAATAGTAGGTACACTAATGGAAACTTACCTACACTTATTTATTTCTATATGTACTAGGGATTGCCCGCGGTTTGGTTTACGTAGAATTCGTTATCGTGTTAAGTATAGAAATAATAGATACATTTGAAAATTATTTTAGGTGCATTGTCATACAGATAACCACCCTTGTTAAAGTATTCTTCAAATTCAATAGACAGGTGTCATTTCAATATAATTTTGCGTAATTTGGCGCTTTTAGGTTATAAATGACTAGCGACATATATTTTTTGTTTAAGAGCGATATCCGATATATATATCTCCGATAATATTTACTTTATCATTTAAATCAATTTCAAACTAACGTTATTCAATATTTATCATTTTAAAGTCAATTTTACCAACCAACTGAGCTTTACGAGTATACCTACGGAAACAACTCAGAATTTGCATCAAATTAAATGCCACTCTTCTTATCCGTTTCGAACAATCAAGAGGGCCTTTACGAGCTGATGTAGTGAAAATTTTATTTAACCCTCGTCCCTTGAAACCTTCACTACGCTCGAGGTTCAACTTTACGAACCACTCGCTACGCTTGTGGTTCAATTTTAGAATGTTTCGCTTGTTTGGGTATCAATATTAGCACGATTAATCAACAAATTTTCCCCTTGTAAAACAAATAAATAAGGTAGGTGAGGTGCAGGCATATGAGGCCCGGCGGGTAACAAGGCCCAGCATTCAAAAATAGCAGTTGCTCCCTATTATTCTGAATTTGTACTTGTTGCTAAGAAGATCCACTGTCAGTGCAGGTAAAAAGGTCCAGTCCGGGCCTTATTGAACGTATGAGATGAAATAATAGATTAAAATATTTTTAGATAAATTTGAATATTTTTAATCTCTCATTAATAAGGCCGATTTGAAGAAACTTCTATGAAATTATGACTTATAAATAACACCTTCACTGCGTGGGCTGTCCAAATCGCTGCAGACTTTTCTTGGTCTAACTCTAATAATTTTTCACTTGCTTTATTGACCTAAAGACGTTTTAAAGAATCAAAAAGTCCAATAACATTTAGACACTTATACTTTTTAAAGGCAGTAACTACTTACTTATATAGGTAACTTTTTTTATTAATACATAGGTAGTTATTTACGATAGAAGTGCGAAAAATTGAAATTTTGCAACGAATGACGAATTTTAAAACACGGCCAAAGGGAGTGTTTTAATGTGCTTATTATAGCACCGGTGTCGTAATGTAGCACCAGGGCCCTATTTCACCAACGTGACATTGTTGCTGACGTCACAGGCATCCATGGGCTACGGTTATAGCTTACCATCGGACGGGCCTTATTCCTGTTTGTCACTATCATTGTATTATTAAAAAAAAACTTGTAACAATACTAATTCTCACGACGCGCGGGCTCGAATACTTTCTCGCTCGCACAGTACTGCGTCACACCGTCCAGCCACCGAGGAGCACCGAGCGCGCACGACGATCGCCGACCGGACCGAATAAAAGCCGCAGTCCGCGCCGCATCAGATCATTCAGCTAGCGACTGCCTTAGCGATAGGTACACCTCTGTCCTTTGGCTAGTCTCAATGGGTCGGGAGTTCGATAGCCACTTGCAGTCTTCTCCCTGACCTCCTTAGGTTTAGCTAGTGCCTTGGCGATAGGTTCCCGACTGTCCCTTGGCAATTTGCATCGGTAGCAGGCGTGCTCAACCTTGCCGTCTGTTATTCGATATTACGTAGATAGGAAGTAACCAGTTTTGTATGAACCCATAAATGTATGCACCTATATGTATAAGTTTTCATAGTCAATAAAAGTATCGTTGACATTGGCGTTTGAGTGAAACTCCCACCTACCCTACAATTGGCGCCCAACGTGGGGCCCGAACCCACGACCCTGAGATTAAGAGTCTCATGCTCTACCGACTGAGCTAGCCGGGCAGCCTTAGCGATAGGTACACCTTCTGTCCTTTGGCGAGTCACAATGGGTCGGGAGTTCGATAGCCCACTTGCAGTCTTCTCCCAGACTTACCTAGGTCCCTTGGCGATAGGTTCATAGACTGTCCCTTGGTATTTTTACATTGTGAGTTGTCACGCTCAACAATGACAACTACCCACTCTTTTAAAGAAGAAGTTGCATCTACCCTACATTATTTTTCTAAAGTACCCTACGTGTAAAATGGGACTGTACGAAATAAATAAGGAGGCAAACGACGAATCATCTAAAGAAGGTAGTAACAACACAACTTGAAGACAAAGTAGCAACAGAAGAATCCACAGTCACACCAATACAGTTGATGTATGCTATCAGACCAGCTTCACTCCAGGGGGAGGGTTCCGTCGAACACCCTCTCAGACAGTAACAGTAAGATAGTGCCAACTTGGCGAAACTGAAGGAGACATCGTTCTACACAAGTCCTGTCCTGGTACTCTCTCTTCAGACATACGTGTGCCAGAGATCCTGGTACTCTCACGGGACGTCATCGAGCACCAGAGGGAGAGAATGTAACAATACTGATCCTGGTACTCTCACGGGACGTTACCGAGTACCAGAGGGGGAGAATGTAACAATACTAATTCTCACGACGCGCGGGCTCGAATACTTTCTCGCTCGCACAGTACTGCGTCACACCGTCCAGCCACCGAGGAGCACCGAGCGCGCACGACGATCGCCGACCGGACCGAATAAAAGCCGCAGTCCGCGCCGCATCAGATCATTCAGCTAGCGACTGCCTTAGCGATAGGTACACCTCTGTCCTTTGGCTAGTCTCAATGGGTCGGGAGTTCGATAGCCACTTGCAGTCTTCTCCCTGACCTCCTTAGGTTTAGCTAGTGCCTTGGCGATAGGTTCCCGACTGTCCCTTGGCAATTTGCATCGGTAGCAGGCGTGCTCAACCTTGCCGTCTGTTATTCGATATTACGTAGATAGGAAGTAACCAGTTTTGTATGAACCCATAAATGTATGCACCTATATGTATAAGTTTTCATAGTCAATAAAAGTATCGTTGACATTGGCGTTTGAGTGAAACTCCCACCTACCCTACAAACTTTATTATATCGGCAAAAAACAGGTATCTTTCTTGTGATGTTTATGATGATAATGATGACAATTGACACAAGATTTCAAAGAACTTTCGGTAATTCATGACAGTAAATGAGTTCTGTGTCGGAATTTCGTGACAACTGTCGTATTTCTTGTGACAATTGTCCAAGTCCCAGCCCCCCCTTTGCTACAGTCCAACCCGAAAGGCACCTTAGGTCGGCGCTTACGTCATTATTACCGGCGCCCTAATACTAATGAAATGAAAATGAAATGAAAAATATTTATTTCGAGCAACTATGGACTCATACAGATTTGTTAGTAGACTTACGTACCTAATGTTAGTACCTAATTAACTATTACAATATATATACACTGCTGGAAACATGCATTTCGCAGCAGTGTCTCATATACGGGCAGTCAAGTCTGTCCGCTATCACACACAGGATAGGGTTGGGGCTGGCCCGCACCCGGCGCACCAGGGATGTGCATCGTGCAAACTAATGCGGTGCTACGCGACGTAAGCGCCGACCGCCATATTCAACGTGGTTTGTCACATAGTACCCTGTAAAGGTATGATTCCAGGGAAAAACTTTTTAACAAAAAAAATAACCGCCGTGCAAGTCGGTGCAGGTGCTTCACTAAGGTGCTCAAGTTTGTTTGAGGCTGGCACCGACTCCAAAAATAACAGATTGTAAATATATAAATACGCAGATTTGTGTGATTGATTTCAGAAGTATGTATATACATAGTTCATAGGTATTCACTTGCGTTATTGAAGACAAAATAATTATTTTTTTCTTTTCAGTGTGCTATTGTTTTTGTTGGTCGACTCGTTTCGTGTTAGTGCCGGGTTTTTTATTTCCTTTTAGTTTTTTTCGGCGGTTATTTTTTTTGTTAAAAAGTTTTTATTTTATAATTTTCTGTGGCTATAATTTATACAAATTATTGCATGCTTAATTTTTGATTACTTTTAAAATAGCTACCTACCTTGCTTTAGCTATTAACTGTTATATTAATAATCCTACTTTAACTATTATGTTCTGTAATATAAATAAATTACCCCTATTTTCCCACCCTTAGGGTAGGATTTTTTTCCAAATTTTTATTATTATTACGACTACTCTGTAAAAGGTTATGCGTGGTCATACGTTACAATCGGTGAGTGAAAAAATCAATCATCCCCTATTTTCCTACCCTTAAGGTTGGATTTTCTTTTCTAAATTTATATGGGACCAACTTCGGGGTATACCCTTTCCAATAAAAAAATAATTATCAAAATCGAACACCTCTGTAAAAAGTTATGCGTGGTCATACATAAAAAAAAAAAATATACGCGTCGACTTGAGAACCTCCTCCGTTTTTTTTTTCGTCGGTTGATAAAAAATATGTTATAACGTTATCCAGCGTATAATGGAATTCATAAAAGTTTTTCTTTATAATTACTACAAGTAAATTTGTTCATATTTGCATATTATTAAAAAGGTAAATGAAAAGTAATTAAGTAATTTAATTACTAATTAATGTAATCACAATTGCAAATTACACAGAAAAATTAATTACATGTAATTAAATTACACGAGTAATTAATTACATGTAATTAAATTACACGAGTAATTAATTACATGTAATTAAATTACACGAGTAATTAATTACATGTAATTAAATTACACGAGTAATTAATTACGCCCAACACTGGTTGGTGGCAAACAACCACACCGCTCGTCTGATGGTAAGCGGTTACCGTAGCCTATAAAGGCCTGTGACGTCAGTAACAGTGATGTCGACAAATGTCGCACCTGTCACGTTGGTGAAATAGGGCCCATATGTACAGTAAAAATCATGTTAAAAGATAATACTAACTGTTACGAATAAATATTTATACTGTAAAAAATTATCCCACCAAAAACATTTTCATGTAAAATGTTGCTAAGACGAAACCATAAGCCTAAGACGCACTGTTAAAAAGTTATGAGATCTCTTGTCGAGCCAAGCTTCAAACTCTACAAGCCCCTTCACTAACTCTACACCTTAGTCAAAATATGTGGCTTGGCTGTTTTGCTACCGCCTCATGGGCATAAGGTGAAAAACTTATTATAATCATTATTTTTAGGGTTCCGTACCTCAAAAGGAATAAAACTGAACCCTTATAGGATCACTCGTGTGTCTGGCTGTCCGTCTGTCACAGCCTATTTGCTCCGAAACTACTGGACTAATAAGTTGAAACTTGTCTATAACCCAAAGACATACATGTAAAGTAAATATGTAATATAAATTTAAATAAAGGGGTCACTTTTGAGATGAATGATAAATAGAAGAAAAAAAACTATATCTTTGTTATATATCAAATGAAGGGGCTCATTTTAGAATTAGAATCTCAAATATATTTTTTTCATAATTTTAAAATAAATAGTTTAGAAGTTATTTAAGAAAACAGGCAAAAAATTAACATTACCCTTATCTCCGAAACTACTGGGTCTTTTTATTATGAAAAAAATACACATATTAGCTCTTTACCTATAGATGACAGCAAAACCTATTAGAAATGTGGAGCTAAGCGTGAGCAGGCCTATAGAACTCTCTGCGCGAGCTCGGATTAATACCTACGAATCTGCTCCCGTTCACGGTAGAAAAGCAAGCCAGTTGGTAGCCACACGCGCTCACGTACGCACGTCACCGCGCGCCGCACTGTCAATTTTTACGATAGTTACTCGGACGGCGGGATTCGGGAAATGAATTAGAGATGCACTAGATAAGAAATAGTAAAGATATGTGACGTTCCACGGCAAAAGGTACCATTGCCCCGACTGAATATTGGAGTGGCGATAATAATAAGCGTAAGCGCCAGCCGCCATAAGGTACCTTTTGCCGTGGAACGTCACATATCTTTACTATTTCATATCTAGTGAAGTCTAACGGCGCGATATCTTAAAGTTCGAATCGCGCGGGTAGTAGGTACCTACCTACTATTGAATTTCTTTAATTAAACATGTAATGTTTAATATGTGTGACAAATGTATAGATTTAGATATCTATCTATTTGAAATAGGTAGTAAATTTTTAATTTATTTTGGTTAAATGTTTATTTTAACGACAGTAAGTTTACACCGGAAAGTGCCTACTCATTTTTGCTCTGGTTAACTTATAATTAATTACCTTTATTCATGGGGTTTCTATTATTTTTCTTTACTATGTAACATTAATCTCTATCTGGTTTTAAATTACACGAAGTTTTAAAACTAATTCTTGCTGGGATTATTGCGCGGTTTATAAAACGGCGTAAACACTGCGGTTACTGCAGGGACATATGACCTTTTAAAATGACTATTTCGCAAACACTAAAGCATAATCGGAATATTAGGTATAATTTAAGATTTAGCTTTCCTTTTATTTCACTCCTCTGTTTAAGTGGGTATTTATTTATCATTTCTAAGCGTCAGCAACCCTAGCGTTGTGCCGGTGCGCGCGGTGCGGGGAGCGGCGCGTTGAAGGTCACTCCATTGTATTTTTGTGTAGGTATCAAAACGGTAGGTACTTGCGTTTTGTTTGAGAGATAAGTATCTGTTCGTAAGAACTATTGTATAATCTGTGGCGTGAGTCGGACTTAAGTACTTAGTTTTTGATCCGATCCCTACGGGTTTTTAAAAGACATTTTACTCACTTTTCACTAAAAAAACATATTGTTAAAAATTGTGTAATGTACGGAACCCTTGGAACGCGAGTCCGACTTGCACTTGGGCGGTTTTTTTATTATACATACAATAGTTCTTGTAGAAACGAAACGGCCGAGCTACATACTTTGACTAAGGTGTAGAGCTAGTGAAGTTAGGGCTTGTAGAGTTAGAAGCTTGGCAAGAGATCTGATAACTTTTTGACAGTGCGAGCCTTATGGTTTCGTCTGGGCAACATTTTACATCAAAATGTTTTTAGTGGGATTTCACTTCTTTTTGTAAGTTGCTTATGACAATCTTTCATCCCCTAATTTAAAGGGTTGAGGGTGATTTACTATTAAAAATCCTGAAATAAGTATCTGGGGGCATCTGTTACACAATGTACTTCTTACTGATTCCCCATATAAACCCTTCACCCCGTAAGGGTAAACTTTGGGGTTGAAATCTGCCTTCAGCCCGTAAGGGTAAACTTTGAGGTTGAAATCTATTCTATATCCTTCCCCATAACAATACCTATCTACATACCAAATTTCAACTAAATCGGTTCAGCTATTATTGATTCCCCATATAAGATTAAACCCCCTCATCATCCCCTTAGGGATTAAAAAATTCAAGTTTTTGAATTTATTTGTTGTTTGTGTACTAAAACTATCTTACATATCAAATTTCAGCTTCTTAGAGGACTTCAGGAAGTACCCTAAAGGTATTGATAATCAAATAGTGTATTGGTAATCAAATAATCAAGTGAGTGAGTCAGTGACGAAATCGAAGTTTTTAGATATGAATAAAATCTAAAGTATAAGAGCTATGCAATTGATATGCTTAATAATTCCGAGAACTTTGTTTATTTAGTATAATCCAACCCCAAGTTATGAGGGTTCCAAAAAACGACGAAGCGCTTCGAGAAAAGGTAGATAGTGCCCTTGCGCTTTACTCATCTTGGCGGGGGTACTGCCGTGCCCCCAGATGTTAAAACATAATAATAATAAAGCTTTATGTTTAGTGACTTTAGTTACCTACTATTTTCGCGTAAACTAGACAATTTTTATATCTTTAGTTAATAAGGCCCAAAAGAATTATTTTTAACTTATTATAAATATCCTCTTGTTGTGAAGTACCAAATATTGTTATTTGTATATGTATAACTCTTAAGTTAAAAACAATAAAATCTGTTATTGTCTACTGTCAAAATTATTATTTTTTGCGGGATTAAGTAATACCCTGCTAGTGTTCAATAAGGCCCACAATAGGACTTTTATAAAAGGTATATTTTTCAAGAGTATCGTAATATTTTTATAACTATTTTGGTATAATGAAGAAACTTCAATAAATAAGATACCTATTTGAGTGAGTTTTTCATACTTAATATCCTGTTTATTAAAAAAAAAAATTTTAATTTAAGGTGGGCCGTATATACGGCCGACACGGAATATACAATAAGGTGAGGTCACTTACCTTATTGTATATTCAATATTGTGATGAATCAAAGTCCTTCGTACAATCAATTGCCTTTATTTTACTCTAAGTTCCTACTTCAACACTTTCGACATTCTTAACTTAACAAGCAGTAAGCCTTCCTACTCAATGTTACCGGTTCAAGCGCCAAAGCGAGAATGCCCCTTCCATCTCATGGTAAGTTACATTTATACTTTTTCATCATTTGAATTGGCGGGTAGGAGAGTAGGGTCATTTTCGCGACTACCGACATATTAATTAACAAATATTCGGGTAAACACAAATCACATTTCTAATCACTACCCACTGAATGCCATAAGTTTAACATAACGCACACAAAATAATTATAATTTATTCTTGAAATCTTATGAAATATCACACTCGGCCATCCGACTGCGTGCTACCTCCGGTGCACGATCAACAATAATATCACACTCGGCCGTGTTGCCCGATGCCTTTTCAATCCTATTATAGTTAGACTAGTCTGTTTATACAATACCAATACTCTTCATTGTACACCAGAATACAATAAAATAATACAAAGAATTACAGCAACTCTAGTAGAGGTAAACTTCAAATCATTTAATTTACTCATGGTATCCGGTATTGCAGATGTAAACGGTATTCATTCTTCAGACTAGTATTACTATTACATAAAAAGGGATACCTATTTAAATACCTACTTATACTACTGATCATGTTAACGTTCACGAAATACATCGTCCACACTGTCAACCCCATACGATTAGTTATTTTAGCTTATTACACGCAGGATTACAGACATTATTATCGGCACGTACTTATAGAATAAGCCCAAATTTCATTGCATTGATTTTAGTACTGTAACATACTTATAACAAACATGGCACGAGCAATACAATTCAGCCTGATATATCAGAATAAGAAGAAAGAGACAACTACCACAGTATGAGCCATAATAACTGACATCAATAATCAAATTTTTAGACCTTTTATGGTAAATGTAAGAACTGTTTATGGGTATAATGTTTTGGGGAAGCTACGTAATTACATTAATGGCTTAATCGGGTTTGTAATTAACAGTTGCAATTATCTAATATTCTCTCTCTGAAATCAAACATTTTTTTTTTCAAATTACAATACTAGTTACATGCTTGATGACGTCCTCTACTGTAGGTCCTTCTTGAGCGTCGCCTTGACTCCCGCGGTCCTTCTTCGTGCGGGTCATCTGAGAGAGGCCCTCGTCGTCAGCGCCTGCTGTGGTGACGACATCTGTATTCAGGCTGTTCTCACGCTCGGCTGTCGCAGTCCACAGCGTCCTCTGTGGTAGATTCACCGTCGCTAACCTCCAGCGTCTACCGCGACTCTGCATCAGTCTTGCTCGTGACGGCAGTCTAGGTGATCTCGGGGTGTCAATATTGGAATCCATTTTACCCTGTAATTAAATTTCAGTGCGCTGCATGATTGGTTGTTAAACTTTCTTCTCACCCTACACTTATTTAAACTCATAATAAACTCTTTAAACTCAAAATAAACTCTTTAAACTCAAAATAAACTCTTTAAACTCAAAATAAACTCTTTAAACTCAAAATAAACTCTTTAAACTCAAAATAAACTCTTTAAACTCAAAATAAACTCTTTAAACTCAAAATAAACTCTTTAAACTCAAAATAAACTCTTTAAACTCAAAATAAACTCTTTAAACTCAAAATAAACTCTTTAAACTCAAAATAAACTCTTTAAACTCAAAATAAACTCTTTAAACTCAAAATAAACTCTTTAAACTCAAAATAAACTCTTTAAACTCAAAATAAACTCTTTAAACTCAAAATAAACTCTTTAAACTCAAAATAAACTCATTAAACTCAAAATAAACTCTTTAAACTCAAAATAAACTTTTTAAACTCAAAATAAACTCTTTAAACTCAAAATAAACTCTTTAAACTCAAAATAAACTCTTTAAACTCAAAATAAACTCTTTAAACTCAAAATAAACTCTTTAAACTCAAAATAAACTCTTTAAACCCAAAATAACTCTTTAAACTCAAAATAAACTCTTTAAACTCAAAATAAACTCTTTAAACTCAAAATAAACTCTTTAAACTCAAAATAAACTCTTTAAACTGAAAATAAACTCTTTAAACTGAAAATAAACACTTTAAACTCTTTAAACTCAAAATAAACTCTTTAAACCCAAAATAAACTCTTTAAACTCAAGATAAACTCTTTAAATTTTTAAACTCTTTAAGATCTCTGGCAGCACACTACATGGCCGCACTCATAAACAGCACACCTACATGGCTGTAGACTCTAGCAGCGCACTACATGGCCACATTCATAAACAGCTCTAGACTATTCAGACAATTCGTACTATATACTCGTATTAAACTCAAACTCATATTAAGCTCAAACACAAAATCGTATTAAGCTCAAACTCAAAATCGTATTAAGCTCAAACTCAAAATCGCATTAAACTCAAAATCGTATTAAACTCTAAATCGTATTGAACTCTAAATCGTATTGAACTCTAAATCGTATTGAACTCTAAATCGTATTGAACTCTAAATCGTATTGAACTCTAAATCGTATTGAACTCTAAATCGTATTGAACTCTAAATCGTATTGAACTCTAAATCGTATTGAACTCTAAATCGTATTGAACTCTAAATCGTATTGAACTCTAAATCGTATTGAACTCTAAATCGTATTGAACTCTAAATCGTATTGAACTCTAAATCGTATTGAACTCTAAATCGTATTGAACTCTAAATCGTATTGAACTCTAAATCGTATTGAACTCTAAATCGTATTGAACTCTAAATCGTATTGAACTCTAAATCGTATTGAACTCTAAATCGTATTGAACTCTAAATCGTATTGAACTCTAAATCGTATTGAACTCTAAATCGTATTGAACTCTAAATCGTATTGAACTCTAAATCGTATTGAACTCTAAATCGTATTGAACTCTAAATCGTATTGAACTCTAAATCGTATTGAACTCTAAATCGTATTGAACTCTAAATCGTATTGAACTCTAAATCGTATTGAACTCTAAATCGTATTGAACTCTAAATCGTATTGAACTCTAAATCGTATTGAACTCTAAATCGTATTGAACTCTAAATCGTATTGAACTCTAAATCGTATTGAACTCTAAATCGTATTAAACTCTAAATCGTATTAAACTCTAAATCGTATTAAACTCTAAATCGTATTAAACTCTAAATCGTATTAAACTCTAAATCGTATTAAACTCTAAATCGTATTAAACTCTAAATCGTATTAAACTCAAAATCGTATTAAACTCAAAATCGTATTAAACTCAAACTCGTATAAGACTCAAACTCGTATTTGACTCAAACTCGTATTAGACTCAAACTCGTATAAGACTCAAACTCGTATTTGACTCAAACTCGTATTAAATTCTCTGGTAGCACACTACATGGCTACACTCACAAACAGCACATCTACATGGCTGTAGACTAGCAGCACACTACATGGCGGCACTCATAAACAGCACATCTACATGGCTGTAAACATTAGACCCGGTTATATGATACCACCTACATGATATCTAGAACCCTAAGAGTCTGACTATTAGTACACCACATACATGGTGACTAACTACATGCTAACTACACCTTTACCCACCTACATATATAACTAAACATTAGACCCGGTTATATGATTTCAAATAAAATAAATAAAATAAAATAAAATAAAAAATAAATAAAATATGATACCACCTACATGATATCTAGAACCATTAATGTCGGACTATAGTACACCACATACATGGTGACTAACTACACTTTTACCTACATACATAGGTAACTAAACATTAGACCCGGTTATATGATACCACCTACATGATATCTAGAACCATTAATGTCTGACTATAGTACACCACATACATGGTGACTAACTACATGCTAACTACACTTTTACCTACATACATAGGTAACTAAACATTAGACCCGGTTATATAATACCACCTACATGATATCTAGAACCATTAGAGTCTGACTATAGTACACCACATACATGGTGACATTGGTGACTAACTACATGCTAACTATACTTTTACCCACCTACATAGGTAACTAAACATTAGACCCGGTTATATTACCTACATGGTACACATACATAATAGCCAAATCAATATTGAAAGTTTAATTGTTGTTACCAAACCACGTAATTGTCGTTACACGGCACTTAAGGTACATAGTAATCACTTAAGACACTCTTCATTCATTTCAAAACTAACCAGAGGCGGTTATCAAGCATGACTTGCTATTGGATCGTTTAGCTCATACTAAATATACCTACTATTTAATAGATTAGGTTCAGTATTCGAAACTCAAATATAGGATGCACATGTATGTAAACACTTTCATTTAACGACAGTACGTATTTCAACTAGATCTGCATAACAACCGAGACCTTCTGCATGTCTCTTCACAATATGGGCATATTAAAATTTAAAACCACTAAAATTTAAAATCAGTTAAATAAAATTGTTCCTTTAACGACAATAAACGTACTTGCCTTTAATGGTACACGTACAGTACTTGTTTGTTTTGTAATTGCTAACGGATTCATTAAATATTTATCCAAATCGTATCCATTGTATTCAACTTCGCTAAACATTGATACTACACAAAAATAAAAATAACATCTTATGTACAGTGCAGTTTAACTGCACTGTACATAATCGTAACATGACTCTTGTAAAAAGTTACCCGCAGAGTTATAAATTACGTAACAAGTCTACTTCGTTACTTCAACTTGACTATGATCGCGTATCTGCATATTATTAATCAGGTTTTGAGATTATAAGCATTACACAACTTAAAACTTACTACCATAACGTCAGAGTAAGTATATAAAATATGTATGTATATAAAATATGTATATGTAGATATACTAGGTACTCACACGTTCTGGTCCTTTTATGGGCGCCGTGTTACCACTTCTGACTTGTGATGAATCAAAGTCCTTCGTACAATCAATTGCCTTTATTTTACTCTAAGTTCCTACTTCAACACTTTCGACATTCTTAACTTAACAAGCAGTAAGCCTTCCTACTCAATGTTACCGGTTCAAGCGCCAAAGCGAGAATGCCCCTTCCATCTCATGGTAAGTTACATTTATACTTTTTCATCATTTGAATTGGCGGGTAGGAGAGTAGGGTCATTTTCGCGACTACCGACATATTAATTAACAAATATTCGGGTAAACACAAATCACATTTCTAATCACTACCCACTGAATGCCATAAGTTTAACATAACGCACACAAAATAATTATAATTTATTCTTGAAATCTTATGAAATATCACAATATGTATACGTGTAATATTGAGCAGTTGGTTTATAATATACATAATATGATATTGACGTTGAATAGGACAGGACATGACAATAGGAACCAGTAATAGGTATAGTCGGTCAAACCAATTTGTCAGTAAATAAAAACAAAAAACTATATTCATCCTTTTCTTTTGGGTGCTAGTACTAGTGTAAGTCAAAGATAGTATGATGATTCTCTCTATGTTTGAAATGAGACAGTCCTTTGACAAACTATGGTAAAAATAGTTGTGAATATCATGTACATTTTTATTACAATTTCGAAATTCAAATGTTCTTCCTAATCAACTCGGCCACTAAACTAACTGATAACTTGGTATCCGATCCGCTAACTCGGCGAATGAATCGCCAATTCGCCAACTCTCCGAGCCGAATCAACGCTATCACACTGCTACTAAGGCCATTCAAAAATAAACCTTAATTCGAGAGCCCGAAGGTTCTTATATGACAAACAATACATTATGACTTAAAACTTTATGGGAAACAAAGGGACCCTTTTAATTTCACGTAATGTCCGCATCTAATTTATATATGTCCACAGTAAACAAACAAATGAATGATAAGAAAAGACAGACAGTGCTGTGAGCGGCAGGTGGGGCGAGGCGAGGGGCGAGGTATAGGTAGGCTATGATAGGGTCTCGGGCGCCGCGCCGGCGACACTGACGGACCAGAGCGGCGTATGTATGAATTTCGCGCCTTTTTAAATATATTTTACTATTACAATGCAAGCTACACACCGAAATTTCTTATTTTCCATAATATGGCTGCGTATATTATTTTATAGTAATAGACTTATTTTTACAGACTCTAATTCAATATTAGATATTATAGGACAAAAAACGCATATTAATTCTAAAGCATATATCTTATTCTTCTAAATTTTTAGCTTGCCTATTAACTTCAGAATTTAGATATGTTGTTGAATGAATGAATGAATGAATGAATGAATGAATGAATATTTCGTTGTTTATATATCGTTGTTGTGGATTTATTAAACTTTAATTCAATATCGACAAAATAATAAGCTAATTTGTAGTTTGACTAAGCACGTTAAAAAAATTTCTAATAATTTTACATTATAAAGCGTCATACATATTATAAACGATGGAACTTAAACATTGCACTTTAATTCAATATTAAAAAATCATTACTAAAAATATATAAATACCTAATTTATATCTAACGCTCGTTCTAACTTTTCGTCATATTTTACAAATATGCTTAAAAATATGTCCCATGTCAGATAAGTATCACTTTTTCATCTTTAGAATTATCAAAACTTTTAGTGCAAAAATCCGGTCCCACTATTGGTCTAACTAGGTATAATAGCTCGTGTTAGCTTAAACAGACCAGTCTCCACAAACAGCACCCGTTCACGAGTATGACGCGTATCTCAGCCATCGCCTCCCTCAACCTTCATTCGGGAAAGTGGCGACCCGATCAACGACGCCACCGTAAGCAAAGACTTTTAAGCGAGCATGACATGTTCAAGCTACCAGCCTATATTAATATTAAAATAGTAATAACATATAGCTGTAAGACACAGCATTTTATGCTCGTATGTTACATAAAAGACAGTAAGCTTCACATAATTACTAGCCTAAATTGACTTAGAGATGTAAAGGTCTCTAAGTGTCAGAAACATTAAAAATATAGGTATGTACAATAAAACTAAAATAAATAAATAAATAGAGATGTATAAGGTCTCCAAGTGTCCAAAACTAAAATTAAATTAAACAATATAATCAAGCGAGAACATGATTGTCTCATGTGTCAATTCTACTGGACACTAGAATATTTAATTCAAAATATTAAAAAAAAATACAATATTTATTTATAAATAAATAAATAATAAATAAATAAATAAATATTATAGGGACATTCTTACACAAATTGACTAAGTCCCACGGTAAGCTCAAGAAAGCTTGTGTTGTGGGTACTCAGACAACGATATATATAATATATAAATACTTAAATACATAGAAACAACCATGACTCAGGAACAAATATCTGTATCATCATACAAATAAATGCCCTTACCAGGATTCGAACCCGGGACCATCGGCTTCATAGGCAGGGTCACTACCCACTAGGCCAGACCGGTCGTCTAACTAACTTTAACTCTTATTATACTAATGAAATCAAGCTACCGGCTTAAAGGCATATCTATCGTTTATAAAATCTTTTACAGTGTAGTACGCCTTACTTAACAAGGAGCGCTTAATGTGTGACTTAAATTTGTGAAGTGGTAAATTCACTATATCAGTGGGGATTTTGTTATAAAAACGTGTACAGTTCCCGATGACAGATGTACTAACCTTACTGAGACGCTGGGCGGGCACAGCAAGTTTATGTTTGTTTCTAGTGTTATAGTTATGGATATCACTGTTAACCTTGAATTTGTGGATGTTTTTCCGAACATAGATAATATTCTCTAGGATGTATTGAGATGCAACGGTAAGAATGTTAACTTCTTTGAATTTCTCTCTTAGGGATACTCGAGCGCCCAGTCCATAGATGGAACGTACAGCTCGTTTTTGCAGCACAAATATTGTCTGAATGTCTGCCGCTTTTCCCCACAACAGAATTCCATACGACATAACACTATGGAAGTAACTAAAGTATACCAGCCTGGCCGTCTCTACGTTTGTTAGCTGTTTGATTCTCCTCACTGCATAGGCTGCTAAACTAAGTTTTCCAGCTAGAGTGCCTATATGTGCATGCCATTGCAGTTTGGAGTCTAGAGTGACTCCCAGGAAAACAGTTCGATCTTCAAATTCCAGCGTATCTCCTTTTATTTTAATCTTGCTGTTATTTACCTGCTTGACGTTAGATAGCTTAAACTTGATGCATTTGGTTTTCTTGGCGTTCAAAAGCAAATTGTTTGCCGTAAACCAGTTTACTATGGTAGGTATGGTAGATAGCGCGTCATTAATGCTCTCGAAGCTATTTTCCTTTCTGTCCACTTTAAATATAAGGGAAGTGTCATCTGAAAATAACACTATATCATGTCTATCTTGCACAACTTTTGGTAAGTCATTAATGTATACCAAAAACAGGAAGGGACCAAGAATTGAACCTTGAGGCACTCCGAGGGCTACCGGGGACCCCGCCGATTGAGTTCCATTTATAACTACTCGCTGAGTTCTATCCGAAAGGTACGATGAGACTAGGTTAAGGGCACTAGCTTTTATCCCATAGCGGCTTAATTTTCTCTTTAAATTTTCGTGATCAACGCAATCAAATGCCTTTGACAGATCACAGAAAATTCCAACAGCATCTTGAGCTTTTTCCCAGGCATCAAAGATGTGTTTTAGAAGTACCGCACCGGCGTCAGTAGTTGATCGACCTTTGGTGAAACCAAATTGATTGCTATCAAGCAGTTTGTTTCTGTTGAAATGTGACAATAGTTGATTCAGAATAAGTTTCTCGAACACTTTGCTTAATGCCGGTAGTATTGAAATCGGTCTAAAGTTCGTGGGATCTGTTCTCGTTCCTGATTTAAACAGAGGGATAATTTTGCTATGTTTCATAATATCTGGAAAAATTCCTGCATCAATGCATCTGTTGAAAATCTCAGCTAAGTATGGTGTAATTGATTAAAACGAAAATATTACTTTGCTAATCCGCGAAAAGATAACGTGCTAGTCAATCAGTGCTAACCCGTTATACTTACTTGCGTATTTTTACATGCAATTAATACTGGGAATATTAATTGCATGTAAAAATACGCAAGTATCCTCCCACCGCAAAAATAAAGACGCAAATAAATATAACAAACCACCACCAAAAGAATAATCCTCGACACGTGTTTCGCCTCTCTACGAGGCATCCTCAGGAGTTGTTGACGGTCTGACGCCCGGCAACGGAATGAGCTGTCTAGAATGGTCGGCCATATTTATACCTTGACCACTCCCCCTACTGTGCAAGTGTGAGTGAGATGAGAAGTGTGAGTAATATTTTCGTTTTAATTAATATGGATTTCCGCAAAGTAACGCCTGATTCTATTCACTGTGGTGTAATTGACTCAATAATGGAATCTAATACTTTGACAGACAGGCCCCAAAGATCTTCTGTTTTCTTTAAATTTAAAGACCTAAAAGTCTTAAGAACTATGTTCAGACTGACATACGAAAATTTGTCTTCAAAATTTCTTCAGCGACGTCTGGCGATGAATTAACAGATCTTGTTGTTTCTACCGGGATATTCGAGAAAAACCGCTCAAAATGAGCATGCAAAGATATGCCTCCATAAGGGCGAAGAACATAAAAGTTAATACGGTCCAACTCAACATGTGCAAAGATCAGTACCAACATCGGCTGACTCAAGAGCTAAGTCATTTAAACAAAGATTGTGACCATGAAACAATCATTCACACTATACAAAATGCCCTGTATGGGATAGCGTGAGATTTAACATCTGGGTCAGCAAAAGTAAACCGGCAAAAGTTTAGTACTGAGACCCGAGACCTTCTGGAAGAAAGGAGAACTCTACTACGCGAAGGCAAAGGGGGAACAGAATACTTTAAAAACCTTTGCATTATAACTAGAAAACAAGTTGAAGCAGATATTTAAACATATCGGGAAAAAACCGTTAAACATATAATAGACAAATATCAGGGTCCTAAAGTATTTCATAGAGCTTTAAAACCAGGAACGCAGCAAATCACTAAACTCTTAGATGAAAATTGGAATAGAGTTAAAACAACTACTAGAAATAACACATAAATATTACTCAAAGTTATACACATCTCAAAACCCCAAACCAAGAGGAGTGGCGAAACGCAAAATTATGAAGGTTGGCTCTGAAGATGTTCCGGAAATAACAACGAGCGAAATTGAACATGCCCTCAGAAAAAATGAAAAATGGCAAGGCACCCGGCAGTAATAACATCATTATTGAAATGGTAAAGGATGGAAGAGATAGAGTGATTGAGCTACTTAAAACGGCTTTCAACAAATTCTTATAGGAACAAACTATACCCGAGATTTGGAATTGTGCCACAGTCATCCTACTTCATAAAAAAGGCAACAAAGCAGACTTAAACAACTATCGCCCCATCAGTTTGCTCTCACACCTGTACAAACTGTTTACGAAGATCATTACTCTACGCCTCACCAAGAAACTTGACTCATATCAGCCAATGGAGCAAGCCGGATTTAAGAGTGGTAACAGCACGTTGGATCATATATTGCCCATGAGAATCATTATAGAAAAGACGACTGAATATCAAATGCCTTTGTGGTTAGCATTTATAGACTACAAAAAAGCATTCGACAGTGTTGAAACATGGGCGGTCATAGAATCACTACAAAATGCACGTATAGATCACCGATATACTGCTCTAATAGAAAATATGTACAAGAGAGCCACCTTAAAAGTGAACCTACCCCCGCTGACAGAGCCAATTCGAATTGAACAAGGCGTACGACAAGGTGATACGCTTTCACCAAAACTGTTTACTCTGGTGCTAGAGGACATCTTAAAAAGCCTAAACTGGGAAAATTGTGGATTGAATAAATGGGGTAGTCGCTTAAATAATCTGCGGTTCGCTTACGATATTGTTTTGTTGGCAAGCAACCCCACTGAGCTCCAGAGCATGATCCAAGAACTCAGCGACGCTTCCATACGGTGTGGCCTGGAAATGAATCGAGACAAGACAAAAGTTATGACCAATACAGGTGTCAAGGCGAGTATCACAGTTAACCATACCGCCATCGAAACTGTCGATAAATACGTGTATTTGGGACAAGAGATAGTGACTGGTAAGAAGGACCAAACCAATGAAATAAACAGACGCGTACCACTAGCCTGGGCAGCCTATTCCAATCTCGAGTTTGCCTTCAAAATGAACCTTAAGGCCGAACAAAAAGCACGCATATTTGACCAATGTATCCTGCCTGTTTTCACTTATGGAGCTGAAACCTGGGTTTTCACCCGTTGTCCAGCGGGCGCTAGAGAAAAAACTGGTGGGGGTCACATTGAGAGACCGTAAAACGAATGAGTGGCTGAGGCAGCAGAGCAAGGTCACGGATGTTGTAAAACGCGTAGCAAATTTGAAGTGGGAATGGGCTGGTCATATAGCACGAAAGACCGATTCGTGGAGTAAACGACTACTCGAGTGGCGACCATGGGGAGAAGAGCGTCCTCAAAGTAGACCCAAGATGAGTTGGGACGACGACATCAAAAGGACTGCGGGGCAGAAGTGGCTCCAGGTTGCACAGGACCGTGACGAATGGCGTAAAATGAAGGAGGCCTACACACGAAGGGTAGAAAAAGGCTAAAGAGAGAGAAAAGAGAGAGAGAGTACCACTGTATATATCTTTTATGTAAATACAAAAAGATAATTTCTGTAAAAAGAAAAGAAAATTCATATGAAATCAGAACAAAATATACCTAATACATATAATAAAATAAAATAAATAGAGATGAACTACGCCAAACTGGGAGAGACAGTTTGGCGTAGTTCATCTATACTTTTCGTTTTTGCAGCTGCCTTTGCATGTGCTGCATTCCACTGTGCAGGGTAGCCCCATTCTCTAATACGTGCTGCGCATTGTTTCGCAGCCTTTTTTATTTGCTGCGATATTTCTTTCAAAGCTGGTGTAACTTCAGGGTGTAACGACACTGACAACCACGTTTTGAAGCAAGACTTCTTTCCTTTTGTATGGAAATAAGAAGTAGTGTCACACCCTGTAAAGGCGTGAAAGCCACAAAGAGCAGTCGATCTATCAGGACACAAAGTATTTGCTATTTTATGAACTTCGACATAACGGCGTTTATTTGCAGTCCCTGTCAAGAGTTACAACTCTTGCAGGCCAGCCCAGTCAGCGGCTCGTCGAATGCCAGCCCTTCTTCCTTCTCGTTCTTGTCTCTTTAGGCTTTTTGGCAGATAATGATCCCACACAAGGTCTATTCTCTTCGCATTTATTTTTTGTACTAGTTGTAGAACATGAGGCCTGAGATCTGCTGGTGCTGAGTAATACTCTTGAAAAAATATGGCTATTGATCGGGATTGCAAATAAACGCCGTTATGTCTAAGTTCATAAAATAGCTAATACTTTGGTTCCTGCTGTCCTGAAAGATCGACTGCTCTTCGTGGCTTTCACGCCTTTACAGTGTGTGACACTACTTCTTATATTCGTACAAAAGTCTTGCTTCAAAATGTAGTTGTCACACCCTGAATTTACACCAGCATTGAAAGAAATATCCCAGCTGTAGGACCTGCCCTGATCAGAAACACTGGCTCGCTCACACAAACACGCACAGCAATGTCACACGTCCACCCTCGCCCTTGGCTCTCGTGCAACTGACGCGGCATCCTATGCGGTCTGCGCCCGAGACGGTGTGTATCTATTTATGTATAGATACTGCCTAGACACTACATCCCTTCCTTATTAAAAGACTTTATATTTTTATTGCGAATCATATTTATTATCTGCCACATTAGCTAATTTTCTAATTAGTTTGATTTGATTACAAAACCTAATCCTAATCGTCACTTTCGTCTCCTTCCATTGACTTCCATTCTCCCTCTACTTTCTTTAGATGTAGCACGTTTCTTCTCACAGTTTGTCCTGTCTGCTCATTCCTTACAGTGACATCTCCACCTGTTCGAGTTTCTACTACATGTGGGGTAGGGTTGTAATTTAAACTTAATTTAGTATTATCCATTTCCTTTACATAAACTTTATCCCCTTCAGTTAGATCACTCTCTTTTGCTTGACGTTTCCTATCTCCGTATTCCTTTCCTTTTGTTCTTTATCTTTATCTCTTACTTCCGCATCATATTCATTTCCTGTTTCTCTTAAAGATGGTATTTTATCCCTGCATTTCCTTCCGAAGAATAATTCGGAAGGTGATTTTTTTGTTGTTGAATATGGTGTGGCATTATACATAAGCAGATACTCAAACAATGTTTTCTTCAAGTCTTTCTTCTCCATGTTTCCTATCTTCAGCCTTTTCAATATATCCCTATTCTGCCTTTTTGCTGAGGCCAATAGGGGACTGTATTGAAAAGAGTGATGTTGCATTCCTTTAAGAACGACCTGAACTCTTGGCTGATGAATTGACAACCATTGTCAGCCGTGATAGAAACTGGATACCCCAGCCTGCTAAACATTTCATCTAATATCTTGATAATTTGAGAACTGGTAATATTCTTCGTTACCTTAACCTCTTTATAACGACTGTAATAGTCAACGATTACTAAGAGGTAGTCGTTACTGGGCAATGGTCCCAATAGGTCAATCGCTATGTCTACCCACGGCTCGGAAGGTAGTTCGCGCCTTTTCATAGGGACCGGCGGATTCGGTGCACCAACTAAAGTACATCCTTTGCAACTCTTAACAAGGTTTTCCGCGTCACGATCTATTCGTGGCCACCATACCTTAGATCTTAGCCGGCCTTTCATTGCCACGATCTCTAGGTGCCCTTCGTGCGCAGCTTCAAGAACCGCCTTTCGTAGTTTCAACGGTATGACAATTCGATTTCCTCTTAAAAGGATATCATCATAAAAGCATAACTCACTTTCAAAAATCTTATATCCTTTTACCGAATCGTCCCAGCTGCCTCCGTATAGCCCAGATTTCACATTGGTAATTTCCGTGTCCTTCGCAGACTGTTCCGTTATATCTATCATAGAAACAGCTTGCGGCCTTGCATGTTCCACAATCTGACAGACATGCTGATCTTCATATAGAGATCTAATAACCCCTTTTTGGTGACACAATCGTAATAAAGGATCCGCTATATTCGATTTACCAGATTTATATTTGATATTATATGTGTACGACTGCAGACGTAGAACCCACCTTTCTATAGGAGCACATGGTTTTGATTTCGCACCAAACAGAATTTCTAGGGGCTTATGATCCGTTATGAGGTCAAAAGTTTTTCCAAAGAGGAAAATATCAAAATGCTCGACAGCCCATACTAAAGCCAAGGCTTCCTGCTCCGTCTGGCTATAACGTCGTTCACAGTCAGTTAATGTTTTGCTGTCTGTGGTGCTGTCTACTGGTGATTTATGTCTAATATCTAAGAAGTTTGAGAGCCCTAACCTAGATGGCGTAGGCAAGTAGGTATTATATTGGCTAATACCTATTTATCTACGCCATCTAGGTTAGGGCTCTCAAACTTCTTAGATATTAGACATAAATCACCAGTAGACAGCACCACAGTTCCATAATATGTAAATAAGGTGACATCTACCGAAACTCTTATGTACTAGCATAATTACTCAACAACTTAGTTTAGGTATGTCAGTATATGTAATAGTTCATAACTAATCAGTAGTGTGGCGCTGTACGTAGCTATATAAGGACCGACTTAGATTTATATAAAATCACTTTTTCCAATCAGCCTTCTGCTCAACATTAAACCTAATGTAGTATATTCCCTGCTTTTATTTGGCCGCCATTACCTCCACGCTGGACATAATGGTGACCCCTAGTTTAAATCGCGGTTAATCCAAGTACTATACAGCGAATCGCTGGTAAATTTAGTAGCATTTACAACCCAGTACATCGAGGAATCGCCGCGTATCCTGATTTAGGCCGGGAGAGCAACGTTACCACGTAGGTTGCAACCGCGTGGGGCTCCGCCGACCTGAAGAAGCTGGAGAGGTGACTAGGAGGCGACCACACCTCTCGATCGAGCAGCCTGAGCGAAGGCGCCGACCGAGCCACCAAAGCGGGACCACGTGCGTGGCACCGCAGCCCGCGCAGGGAACGACGACCGCACCTACCAAAGGGACCACGTGGGTGGTACCACACCAGAGGCAGAAGGAGTGCCCAAGCGAGGGCAATCACCACGCGCACGAGCTTCAACCGAGAAGGCAAGTGAGCTGGCAATTCCTAACCTATTTACCAAATTTCCCTACCAAATTCAACTGTAATCGTTTAATCACCCTACAATTGTAAATTATTATCGTTCTTAACCATGGCTAACGAAACAGAAATTTCCAAAAGAACCCTAGAAGAGTTAGAAATTAGGCAGTTAAAAAATAAACGAGGTGTCTATAAGCGAAAACTAACTGTATTTAAGAAATTTATAGAAAAAATCGACTCAAGTGCATTGACGGCCGAAATAATTGTAGACATAAGTTTAAGAATAGATCAATTACCAAAGTTATACAATGATTTCTCTGAGATGCAGGACCGGATCGAGACACTGTGCAGCGAGGAAGGCGACATCGAGGCCCAAGAGGCCGAACGTGAGTCTTTCGAGAACACATTTTACCGACTAAGCGCTAAGGGCAAGCTGCTGGCGAAAATAGATAACGAATCAATACCAAATGACCATAGTCCGCAAGCTCCACAGCAACAGCCCCTCGGTGAGTCGATAAAGTATCCCGAAATTAGCCTCCCTAGCTTCGATGGAGACCTAACACAGTGGCTGCAGTTCCGAGACACATTTGATGCCCTAGTCAATCAAGCTAGCCTGGCACCTATTGTAAAATATAAATACCTACGCAGTTGTTTACGAGACGGCGCACTTGAGGTAATTAGTTCGCTCGATTTCTCCGAGGAAGGGTACACGCTCGCGTGGCAGATGCTTTGTGAACGTTATAATAATCCTAAACGTTTAGTTTCTAACCACATGCGAGCCTTGTTCGATGTGGAACACGTACCGTCAACTCCTTCAGGTCTTAGAGGTCTGTGCGATAATATTTCCAAACATTTGAGATCCTTGCGTTCATTAAATGTACCTACCGAAAACTGGGATCTCGCAATTATTCACTTACTAGTTAAAAAGTTAGACAGTCGACTGCAATCAAAGTGGGAAAATAGTGTTGATTTGAGAAAATTGCCTTCGTTGCAGGACTTCAAAACCTTCCTAAAGAACCGAGCTGACCGGCTGGAAGCGACTAGCCCAGCAGTACCATCGGACGCACCCAGCACTTCCAAGAAGGCCATGGTAACCACGTCCGAACCTATTAAGGTAACCTCCAAACAATTTAAACCTAACCAGTGTCCATATTGTTCGAGTACGCATTACATTAACTAGTGTCCAAAGTTTAGTGCATTAAACGTGATTGCGCGAATCCGAGCCGTGAATAAATTACGATTATGCTTTAATTGTTTGTCCGGGACGCATGTCTTAACAAACTGCAGGGCCAGTACATGTCGAGTATGCAAGGGCAAGCATCATACGTTACTACACAAACCAAATACCAACACTCATATAGGTAGTAACCCCGCACCAACGCGATTACCAATCTCAACATTAACCGACGAACAACCGAGTTCTAGTCAAATCGAGACCGCCTTGTCTAATAACACCCTGATCGGAAAACAAGCAAACAATACTCGAAATAGGTCAGTTTTCCTCACAACAGCCCAAGTGCTTGTTAGGGATAAGCATAACAATGTGCATAAAATGAAGGCATTTTTAGACAATGGCTCGCAAGAAAACTTTATTACCCAAAACGCGGTAAAAAAGTTACAATTACCTAAACAACAACATGCCTTAAATGTCATAGGTTTCAATGAAAAAGTGTCTACTGTCCTAGAATCGTGTGACATAACATTGAATTCCTTAGACGGAACCTTTACGACTAATTTGTCCTGTTTTATTTCGCCTACTGTTTGTACAACCAATATTGAAATACCAAACGTGCAACGTTGGCACATTCCGCCGCGTTATAAATTAGCAGATGACGAATTTAACTTAGCTCAAGATGTAGATTTGCTGATCGGTGGCGAAATATTTTTCGATTTACTTCTCACCGGTAAATACTCGCTCGGGCCTGGATTACCGGTTCTGAGACGCTCACGCCTGGGGTGGTTAGTTACGGGTCCCGTACATAAAAAATCCGATTCTGCTATTCAATGTAAAATTACAGTTGAAACCCAATTAAAAAAGTTTTGGGAAATAGAGGAGGGTTCCGCACCAAATTTACCTTATGATGAAAAACAATGTGAGGATATATTTATGAAAACCCACACTCACAACTCTGAAGGTAATTTTGAAATTGAACTTCCATTAAAGCAGCCACCTACCAAGCTAGGTCAATCTAGGCACATAGCATACCGGAGGTTCAAAACGTTAGAGACTAAGTTCGAGCGGAACCCCGAATTTAAAGATAAATATGTGAATTTCATGCGCGAGTTCGAACAAGCTGGCCATATGATTAAATTACGAGATAATTATGATGGCCCATGTAATTTTCTACCCCACCAGGCTATTTTTCGCGACTCCCCCTCTACCCCGATTCGTATTGTTTTTGACTGCTCATGCAGGACCGATAACGGCGTTTCATTGAATGATATCCAATACAAAGGCTCAATAATACAGGACGAACTTATAAATATACTTCTACGGTACCGAAAGTACCAATATGTTATTAACGCTGACATACAAAAAATGTACAGATGTATTTATTTAAAACCAAATCAACAATACCTACAATGCATATTTTGGCGTGAAAATACTCACCAACGACTCCAAATTTATATGCTGACTACATTAAGTTTCGGCTTAAAGTCAGCACCACATATTGCAACCAGATGTTTGTTACAATTGTCAAACGAGAACCAACACACATTTCCAGCAGCTGCAGAGGCCATAGCGAACCAGTTCTACATGGACGATTTTATCGCCGGCGGTGACGACGAGAATCAGGTAGCCGAAACTGCATCACAGGTGAACGAGATCCTGCGAGGAGCCAACTTCACGCTGCGGAAATGGAAGTCCAACTCCGAAGCCATCATAAAACGGGTGAGCGAAACACATACACACCAAAACACATCTACCACCGAATTTGGAGATAAAACACATAAGGTCCTGGGTTTAGCGTGGTCTAGTGACTCAGATGAGCTTATGTATACCATTAAAGAAAACCAAATTTCACACCCAATCACCAAAAGAAAGGTACTAGGGGTAATTTCGTCCATTTTTGACCCCCTAGGCCTGACAGGACCAGTCATTGTAGTAGCCAAAATATTTATCCAAAAATTATTTAAGGCTCAATTAGATTGGGATACCGAATTAACACAAGACTTGATCCAAGAATGGAACACATTCTATCGAGACTTGTTTTTATTAAACCAATTAAAAATTTCGAGATGTACAGTCATACCTAATTATGTAACGATACAAATTCATGGATTTTGTGACAGCAGTATTAAAGCCTATGGCGCTGCCATTTATATACGATCGAGCGATAGGGTAGGAAACGTCCAAGTTCACCTACTTTATTCAAAATCAAAAATCACACCAATTAAATCCCAAACTGTTCCAAATTTGGAACTTTGTTCCAGTTTACTTCTCGCAACACATGTAGACAAAGTAAAACGAGCATTAAAATGTGACCTTTCCGGAATCAACCTGTGGTCAGATTCAAAAATAACTTTGTGTTGGTCAGTGTTGGATTAAAAATAGTAACCTTAAATTAACTTGTTAGTAACAGAGTCACAAAAATTTTATCACTTACAAACAAGCAAGACTGGTCCTGGGTCCGCTCGGAGGACAACCCCGCCGACCTTTGTCCCGAGGGGTAGCACCAGGCAAGCTGGAAACCAACCAGTTATGGTGGTCCGGGCCCGCGTGGTTAAGCCAGAGTTCTGACACATGGCCAACCCATAAGTCACTGGATCACATACCCGAGGCCGAGAGCGACGTAGACATAACACTCACCTTGGCTATTAACACAGAATCTAACGACACGATACAATATCTTTTTCACAGGTGGTCTAGTGATAAAACACTTATTCATGTATTAGCATACATACTTCGATTTATATATAACACAAAAAATAAAACACGAACAATTAATCCAAATAAAAAACTATCAGGACCATTGTCCGTAGAAGAATTAAAAAAATCGGATCACACATTAATCAGACATTCACAAATGGAATCATTTCCACACGAATATAAATTGTTGCAAAATAACAAACCGGTTCTTAACAAATCCAAAATATTATCTTTACACCCATTCATGAAGGACGGACTCATTCGCGTAGGCGGACGAATCGGTCTTTCGCATTATGCATGTAGGAAGTGGATGCGAAACCAAAACTCACTTTTTACTGAACTTTATATATTTAAAAGAAGTATTTAAAGAAATATCAAAATTTAACATAGCGGCACGTCTTGTGTGTTAGCTTTCCCAAACATATCCCAATGGCGGACGGCCTGCCCCTTATAACTAAAACGACTTAACTCACTCATGCTATCCCTTTCATACTTGTTGACATGATCTTCATTCTGTCTCACTCATTCACAAAACGTTCCATTTCACTCAATCCTACAGTCGGCCGTTCCTGAAATATAGACTGGTCTCTCAGTCTCACATTACAGTATTAGTTAGTACACAAACATAACATGTAGGTTCTGAAGTAAGCATAGCTGAATTAATGAATTTAACATCTTAGAATAGGGCTGATTTACTAAACATAACTAAACATCTTTTAGAACAGTTGGTAACAACTTACATAATCTAGTCACAGCTATTTTCAGACCATATGTTTAATGACAACAAAATCTTAATTAGGTAAATTTGTCTTATTATTAGCATATCTAAAATAACATCTTTAGGAGTATAACATTGTATGGTTATACAACATGACTTAGGGAAAGGACAAATGTGATTCTCACCTAACAAACAACAAAAAACATAAAATAAAATAGGAAAGCAGTTTCATTACCTGCCTCATCAATCCGTGTTCACAGGCCATCTTTTCATATTACTCCAGTAAAGATACGGTTACGTTAAACATTAATTAGTAATAGGCAATTTTTTTTTATTCCTGTTCTTTAGATCATTTTAAGATACTTTATTTTCGAATCCAACAAACTTTCTGTCCGGAAGTAGGTAAAAAAAAATAGTTAAAAAAAAGAGCCGTTCTTGTTTGTTAAAAATAGTAATAGTATTTTTAGTTCGTAAACGTGACGAAAATAATATTTATAATGAGTCGACAATGGAATCAGTCAAAATATTAACACGGAAAATAACTAATTCAATAAATGGCGGGGCCTCACGGATATACGTCGTAACTTGATATAAAAAAAAAGTAATAATTAGGTCTTTGATTGAATTACCATAAAACCATGGTATAATAATATACTCCGCCTGGTACTCCATTCCGAGATTCGCGTATGACCTAACTGACACGCGCCTACGTCATCATGCTGTTTACAGGTTCTCAAACTTTGAAATGTGGGAGAATTTTAACCAACGGTGAAAATTATTTTAACGGCATTAATTTTAAGTTATTCATGTAGAAACATAGTAAAATAAAACAAATCTAATGTATTAAATTAAACTTTATTTATCTATACAAGACAAACGTTTAAAAAACTAATTCACAGTTACACATTAATTACCAAGCTTACGACGTGAATAGTTTGGAAAACACTGCGACTGCTGACACTGAGCGAGAAGGAAATAACAATTAACACGCGTTCGACAAGGATGACGGTCAGGGCATGAAGTTATCTAGATCCGAATTGTCAAATGTCCACAGCGCTATCCTGTGTTGCCAGTAGTATAAACAGAATTACCCGAAAGTCTGAAATTTCTTTCGTGAATCGGAAGATATTGCTAACGAGTAATTAAAAATGACGTGTTATTGTAAAATTTAAGCTAAAATACATATAAATGAAAATTATAAAATTATAAAGAAATATTTTAACTTATTAACCATAGGTATAATGTACCCATGTAACATGTTATGTTGAAATAAAGTGGCAATGTTATTGTGACGTAATCGCGTGTCACTCTGGGAATGGAAGACCATGTTTTATTAGACCATGCATAAAACTACCTCATTAAGCTATTTATCCGAGAATCCGACATCAATATTATTTGTATCACTTGTATATATATTTACGCCTTAAACATGCTAGAAAAAATGGTTATAGATATAATTTCTTGCAGACTTTGTTCTGATAACGTTTGCGATAGGCAGACATTCATATTGGCACGTCTGTGCATATTGAGTGATCAGCACATTAAATGTAGATATTGCGCCTCCACTCGATAAGGGATTTCCTCTTCGGTCACGTAGAATAATTATATACAGGGTGAAATTTAATTCACTGGCCAAATTGAAACACCCGAAAGAACTCGAAAAAATATTAAACACGTGTTTTTTCTTTTAATACCGCTCAGTACATTTTTTTCGAAATAACTCATCATCAAGTTGTCCTAAAAACCTCGTACGTTATGGTGAACCGACAACTACCCACTACACCCGCTTCTCTCTTATCAGTTAAGGTCATTGACACCCCGCCCCTCCCGCTGTTTGCAATCGCGTCACCAATTATGAACCCTATTGCAGCGAGATAAGACGCTTACCTACATAAGTTGCTAATTTTTCCTTCATACTTTAACGGGCTTAGAGCCATCAAAATGCAAAGGCAACCCATTTTTAATCTAGAATATTATTTCTGACTAATGATTATTAACAAAACGTCCGTGGCTTAAAAACAATGAGTAAAAACTAGGTCAGGAATCTTTGCATTCAGGCGTATTTAAAAAATTGAATCATCTTATGTACTTACATTTGATTAAAAGTCGACGCAATTAACGAAAGTCCAACGAGATGGTACTCTTGGATTCAATCCTTGTCTGCGAAGGCGTGGAACTGATTCCATTTCGTATAATCTTTGTGCACCACGTAAACACTCACCACTTAATAAATAACACCGTACCATTTCCTAATATTCCCGGTTCGAAAACATTTTTTTAAACCTTAGTACGCGCGCGATTATTATTTTAAGGTTGGCGAGTGACGAGTGACTAATCATTTATGCTAACCGTTATGTTTACCGCTAGCGCGGAATGGTTTAGACTACCCTCGAAATTGATAAACCTGCCTACCATCGCCAACACTAACTAGGTGGACCCTATTGCAACGATTATAAGGTTTAGTGAAGGTCAGATAAGGGTTTTGCTGATGTTGTTGTTAAAACCTACTATTAGGTTTGTTTACATTTGTGGTAATAGGGTGACCACGACTCGTGGAAAGTATTTAAAAATTGAAAAATGAAAATTAAAAAAAATGTACTCTTTTTTTTCGCTAAATAGATTCCTTAAGTGTAACCTAGTGCCTGGAATGAATATGGCCAGTGATTTAAATTTCACCCTGTATAATGATAGAATAGTAAGTATTGTGAGATTAGAGTGTACGAGCTGGAAGGTATTACATCTGTCAACCGGTATACTGTGTTTACTGAATCGCCCCCTTCCCATCCCCGGCGCTCCGCCTATTACATGGCGACCGTGACAGGACGTGAATTCTGCGTGAGGTTCTTCTGCATCACATCGCTGCTGAGGATACAGCAGGAAGGCGGCATGAGAACATCCACAGCAAGTCCATCAACAGGGTAACGTTTGACTCATTACCTAACTTACGTTACGGTTCAAATTGTGGAGTGTTTAAACTGTTGATTGGCAATGGGCGGACAGCAGAGTAAAGATAATGTTATCGTGACTGCACCCAATAACAACACTGCGCCACTGGTGTCAGCGGGTCTGGAGTTGACTGAGGTCCTGATGATCGTTGTCGTGGGATACTTGTCAATCTACACTTTGTCCCGGGTCTACGAACGAGTGAAGGGATACCTGTACAGCGGCTGGGAGCGACGAGCGGCACGGCGGGCTATTCGGGGCGAAAATTTTTAAATAGGTGTGTTGAAGTTTTTATAGCTATTTTTTTTTTTTTTCTCTTTTGTGTGGTGTAATTTGATATTTTTTTTAATTTTTTTTTATTTTGTGTTTTATGGCTAGCCTTGTCAGTTTGTTAGAAGAATTACGTGTTATTAGGGATAGTATAGTTAAGTTAGGTAAGGACAAACGTCAGACTGTGCAGGGTGGGAATAAGTTATTGTTAGCACAAGATGTTAAATGTAAATTTGATTTGTTAGTTGAGGATATATGTAAAAAAGAAGTTGCAGCTGGGGATCTCGACGTGGCTTTAAAAACAGCAGAGGACTTCGAATGTTTATTTTTGGAAATTCAAAGGCTAGTTAAGTCGGATACGGTATCCAAGATGGCCGATTTTGATTTAAAGACGGCTCTTTCGCTTTTGCCAGTGGTGGACGTGGATGAAAATCAAATAAACCAATTGATTGATGGGTTACAATTTTATAGCGGTACGTTAAAGGAGAAAGATCAGGCCGTTCTGATAAATTTTGTTGTTAAGACGCGGTTGTCGATTAAAGCTAAGTTGAAAATTAAAAGTGAGTACGCGACCGTGGCGGATTTGATTGGCGATATTAGGAAGTATTTGTTGCCTAAGAAGTCTGATACAGCTATCCTTTCACAGTTGCAGAGGTGTAGGCAAGGAAATAGGAGTATAGAGGATTTTGGAAATGAAATCGAACAGCTGTTTGCTAACCTGACTTTGACTCAAGCCGATGGAAATTCGGCAGCGCACGATATCCTTCGGCCGATAAATGAGAAAACTGCAATTAGGCGGTTTGCGGAAGGATTAAATAGTGACAGGATAGGTACTATTTTGGCATCGCGGGCTGTTGAGTCGATTAGGGAAGCAATAACTGTTGCGGTAGATGAATCGGAAGTGGTTCAAAGACCGGCAACAAATTGTTTTCATTTCTCAAGGCGGCCTTTCAATCAAAATAGAAATGTTTTTGGTAATAATAACAGACAGCGTTACAGTCAACGACCGTTTTATGCTGGTAGTAGCAGTAATAGGCATAGTTCTGCACACCTCAGTTATAATCGCAACGCGACTCAGCAAGGTCGAGGACGGATAAATTTGCCGAGTAAGCATGGATCGGGCAATTTTGCTAAGTCAGAAGTACGTAATGTCAATGTCATAGAGTCATCAGCTGTAGACGATGTAGTACGTGACTCAGCTGAGCAATGTAGCGAGTCGGAGTTTTTTCGTGACTAACGAAGAATGTGTAGAAATATTATCTTATGGGGGTAATAATCACGTAATTGTAAATTGTTTAGATAGGAAATTATCTTTATTAGTAGATACTGGGGCTAATGTGTCAATAATGAAATATAGTTGCATTGACAGCTTTGGGTTACAGATAGTTCCGGATAGGTTAAGGATAAGAGGAGTATGTGGGAATTTGGTTTCGTTAGGATATGTAGAGTTGGAACTAATGGTGGAAGGTTATAAATTTTGTCATAGGTTTCATGTGTTTGTAGGTCTTAGGTGTAAGGGCGATGGTATTTTAGGAGAGGATTTTTTGATCAAGTATAAGTGTAGTATAGACTACGGGGAACGAGTTTTGGGGTTGCAACATGTGTTGGGGAATAGATTGTCATGTGAATTAGGCTTAGGGGCGGCGAGTTCGATAGTTATTCCTAGCAGGTGTGAGATGGTTAAATGGATTTCGACGGATGTACAAGGGGAATATGTTATTGTTCCGCAAGAAGTTACCCCAGGGGTTTTCGTAGCGGGCGCAGTGGTGGTTCCGGAGGATGGGAGAATTCCAGTCCGGTTTTTAAACACACGAGAGAGTGGGGTAGAGTTGAGTAATTACTATCCAAGGGTTGGTAGGTTGGAGGATTATTTTGTTTGTTCTTTTGACTCTCGAACATCAAAGACAGTAGGCAGGGTCAAGGAACTCTTTGGGTTATTGAAACTTAGGTCTTACCTCGATGACGAAAGTAGTCGTACGCTCGAAAGCGTTTGTGCGAAGTATGCAGATATTTTTCATATGCCGGGTGATAAGTTGACAGTTTCTAATTTATTCGACTATGAGATCAAATTGCAGAATGATGCTTCTCCTGTGTATGTTAAACCATACAGGATTCCGTTTGCACAGAAGAAGGAGGTGGAAAAATAGATTAAGAAATTGTTGGATGAGGATATAATCGAAGAGGGTGTAAGTGAATGGTCTTCCCCTCTATTGCTTTTGCCAAAGAAGTTAGACAGCAGTGGTGAAAAGAAATGGCGTATTGTCATTGATTATAGGCTGTTGAATAAGAAAATAGTCGACGAGAAGTTTCCTTTGCCAAATATGCAAGAGATATTGGACTCATTATCGGGTTGTGTGTATTTTTCACATTTGGATTTAAGCTCTGGGTACTATCAAATGAGGCTGTCACCAGATTGTAGGAAGTTTACGGCTTTTACTGCAGATAAACAGTATATGCTTAAAAGGCTCCCCATGGGTTTACGAAGTAGTCCTAGCGCATTTTCCAGGCTTATGGCTGTAGCGTTATCAGGGTTAACTCAGGACGCTTGTTTTTTGTATTTGGATGACGTAATTGTTTTCGGGAAGAGTTTGCATGAGCATAACGCTAACTTAATTAAAGTTTTTGAGAAGTTTAGGGAAGTCAATTTGAAGCTTAACCCGTGTAAGTGTGTTTTTCTAAAAAAGGAATTAAATTACTTGGGGCATGTAATAACACCTAGCGGAGTCTTGCCCGATACTAGTAAGATAGAAGTGTTGAAGAATTTTCCGGTGCCTAAAAATGCGGATGAGGTTCGGCGGTTTGTAGCTTTTGCAAATTTTTATAGAAGGTTCATAAGGAATTTCGGAGAAATAGTGTATCCCTTAAATCGATTGGTTAAAAAGGGCGTTGAATTTGATTGGTCAGTAGAATGTGGGACGGCGTTTCAGAAGCTAAAGGTTTTGCTGTCTTCTCCCCCAGTTTTAGACTATCCAGATTTGTCAAGTGATAATGTTTTTCGTCTTCAAACGGATGCGTCAGGTGTAGCTATAGGGGCAGTATTGTCGAATGGGAATAATAAGCCAGTAGCTTTCGCGAGTAGACAATTGAATAAGTCGGAACTTAACTATCCCACGATTCATAAAGAACTGTTAAGTATTGTATGGTCAATTAAGCATTTTCGGCCTTATTTGTATGGCAGGAAATTTAAAATTTTAACGGACCATAAACCTCTAGTACATCTATTTAGCATGACGGATCCTAGTAGTCGCTTAACAAAGTTTAGGTTGGCTTTAGAGGAGTATGATTTCGAGGTTGAATATATTAAGGGTTCAGAAAATGTCACGGCAGATGCCTTATCGAGGATCGTCATTACATCGGACGAGTTGAAATCTTTGAATTCAGCATTCGTTGGGGTAGTTACTCGTTCAATGACTCGCTCATCGAACGTTTCACAAGAGATACAGGACTCAGGTACTGAGTCTTTAGAGCCTGGTCAACCTAGAGTAGTAGATATCATAAAAGGGTCGAAAGGAGATACAGAATTGAAAATTTGCTCATATAAAGAGTTTGAGAAAATGTCGGAAGTCGCTAAGGATTTAAATCAGACCAGGTCTGACAATGTTGTTTATGTAAACTCTGCAATTTGCATAAACCAAGATTCTCTATTAACGAAGGCACGCTTAGACGTATCGTTACGAGACTTGGTTATACTGTGCAAAAGTTTAAATATAGCAGAGTTAGTACTAGTTAAAAGTGAGCAGAATAAAAAATATATGATGTTATTAACAAAAGTCTTTCGCGCGGGACAAGACGAATTACCAAGGTTATGTGTAATACAAGGGAAAACACGAGTTACCGATCGGGAAATGATTCGGGTTATACTTAATGACTATCATTTATTACCCACTAGTGGACACGCTGGTAGTACAAGAATGATAAGCAGTATTCAGAAAAAGTACTATTGGCAAAACATGCGTAAAGACATAGATGACTATGTTAAACGATGCAAGGATTGTCAAAGGCAAAAATTTAGCAACAGGAACACGCGAGATAATATGGTTATAACCACCACAGCTACAACTTCTTTTGAAAAAGTATATTTAGATATTGTAGGACCAATGGATGTAGATAATGCAGGATATAAGTATATCCTAACTTTGCAATGTGAATTGACCAAGTATGTAGAGGCATATCCATTGGAAAGTAAGGATGCTCAGACAGTAGCAAGGGCATTCGTTGAAAATTTTGTTTTAAGATATGGAATTCCCAAAACTCTAGCAACAGATTGTGGTACTGAATTCATTAATTCCACATTAAGGGAAGTTTGTAAATTATTGCAAGTTGAGAAAATTAACTCGACACCATACCATCATGAGAGTATTGGTTCATTAGAGAATTGGCATAAACATCTTGGCAGTTACCTGAGAATACAAACTAGGAATTTCGCCACAAACTGGAGCTCATGGGTTCAGTACTGGTGTTTTGCGTACAACACTTCAGTAAATACAAGTACAAAATATTCGCCTTACGAGTTAGTGTTTGGGAAATCCTGTAATGTACCAAGTAATCTTGTAAATAGAGTAGAACCACTATATGTTTACGATCACTATCCATTAGAGTTAAAATTTAGGTTACAAAAAGCACATTCTGATGCTAGGAATAATCTAATTCTAAGTAAAATTCAAAGAAAATTAAAATACGATTGTAAGGCTAACGTTGTTAATTTTAAGATAGGTGATTTAGTATTAATTAAGAATGAATGTTACAATAAATTAAATGACCTATATTTAGGACCATATAAAATAAAAGATATTATAGGTTCAAATTTAAAGGTAATTAAAAATAATACAGATTATTTAGAACATAAGAATAGAGTAAAGTTGTACCACCAATAGTGTTCTTTTCAGGGGAGGGAACCCCCTACCTTTTCAGGGGAGGTGCGATAGGCAGACATTCATATTGGCACGTCTGTGCATATTGAGTGATCAGCACATTAAATGTAGATATTGCGCCTCCACTCGATAAGGGATTTCCTCTTCGGTCACGTAGAATAATTATATATAATGATAGAATAGTAAGTATTGTGAGATTAGAGTGTACGAGCTGGAAGGTATTACATCTGTCAACCGGTATACTGTGTTTACTGAATCGCCCCCTTCCCATCCCCGGCGCTCCGCCTATTACACGTTCAAAGTGATATTCAATACATAATCACACAAAAATATGGTCAATGTAATAAATATGTGCATTTTAACAAATTTCTCTAAATGAAACTACCAAATTTGAACTCTTTGCGCTAATGCTAAGGATTACATTTCCTTGCGGCGCGCGGGGACAGTTTCAATGCGGGCGGTGGCGGGAGTTCGTGCCAAGGACGCGTGGATAGTATGTAGGTAAGTATGTACTTACCTACAAGTTGCTACAAGTGACAGGCCAATTCGAACGTGCGCGGGCGTCTCGCTCGCACCAAATATTTGTGCGGCGAAGTCTGAGCAAAATGAACGCGCGCGTGAATGATAGCTGATTAAAAATAACTGATATCATTTCCAATATTATTGGTTGATGTTCAAATTATATTCGTAATTATATACGTCAATTATGACCCACTACAAAAATAAAAATTGCGCATGACTATCTATCGTTCTTATTTAATTTCAGAATGGCATAGTGTGGAGTGGCATTATAAAAGGAATACTTATTATCGTAGTCATTTGACAGTTTTGGTGACACTTTCACATTCTGTCACAGCGAAGTGTGTAGGCCCACTCTTTAATTTGATATTAACGTCTATCCAACAACTTTGTCAGTAGAAAAAGGCGCGAAATTCAAATTTTCTATGAGACAATAACCCTTCGCGCCTAAGCGTCTGTAGACTTTTTTTTTCAACAAACGTATTATATTGACTATTTCGTGCTCTTTCAATTCATAGTTTACGTTCTATAATAAGTATAACAGTAAGTTCCATAATAAGTATAACATAGTATAATAAGAGTCGACATGAAATATATGTTTACACTTTTGCACCTTACTCCTTTGCAATAAGGCGAAAAGTACGGCTTTAAAATGACAGCGTTTTACACAAAAATAAAACGCTAATTAAATAACTTACCATATTCGGACCCTAAGAATAAATAATATTGAGAGTGGCAACACTGTCGTAGGGGCCTATTCATAAATTTAAGTCATTTCAAATTTGGGGGGGGGGGGGGGGGTCTGGACATCGGATGATGGTAGCATGACGCAGGAGGAAACGGTGTCATTCGAAGCATGATTTTTTGATGATTTTAGGGGCGGGGGGGGGGGGGACAAAAATCGTCAAAAATAGATGACGTCCTGTATGGACAGCCCCTAGGTCGTATTGTCTTTTTCTAGCATATACCTCCCTCTCTCCCCCACACCACACAGGCAGGTTGCTTTGTCAGTTATACAAGACAAATTTTCAAGTCATTGTCTCAGAATTATACATATTTGCACCATGCAGGATTAAAACTTTAGGTTCCGAATAGAGATGCACCGGATATTCGGTTACTATCCGGTATCCTATCTCGCCCTTATTTTAATATCCGGACGGATACCGGATACTAAAATAAGGGTACTAAATAACTATGCTTGATATCGGAATATAATCGTACTCGATTATTATTTTAAAACAATTTAAACGTTCCATTCACTAGCTCGCGCACTAATTTCGTACCTAGTGATAGACCTATATACCGCGCGAAAGTTCATTACGAAACAGGCCAAAACTTCCACAATGCGCACCTGAAAAACCTGAATATTTCCGCCGGCCGAATATTCGGCGGCTGAATACCGAATATTCGGCCTATGGTCAGGCCGTACATCCGGTATCCTGTATGCGGCCAAACAACTATCCGTTGCATCTGTAGTTCCGAATATGATAAGTTATTTAATTAGCGTTTTATTTTTGTGTAAATGCTGTCATTAAACAGCTGTACCGATATTCGGAACATAAGAATAATATTGAAACATGTTTGTTATCGCCTGGTGGTGGGAAGACGCCAAACCAATGTGATTATACATATCCTATGATATACTTATTATGTGTATGTAATATAATTATATTATGAGTGTTTAATTAATTATGTAGTACGTACACCCTTTATTGTAACACCTGTGAGGAGAGAGATATTTAGTAAAGTATACAACTTGACAGGTACATTTTGTAAAATTAACATTTATTGTATTTATTTATTTATTTCAAATAAGAAATTGCACCTTACAGCTAATGCCAAAGCGGCACAATTTGGAACACATTAACAACATAAAGCATTTTTAACATTATTTATAACAATACAATATACAGCTAAGACACATGTATTCATTATGGTATGCTACTCTTAGGCATCTCTCTTTCTAATATCCTCTTGCACTTTCACATCACTATTCCGGATCGTTTTTATTTGCTAGATAATTTAATGGACAACTATAGTACATTGTAGGAGAGGACGGAAAACCGCTAAAAGATGGACGAGTGAGTTTGAGGGCCGACACGTTGGTGGAGGCCCTCGAATAATACGACTCCATCTTTAGCGTTTCCGGCCGAGGCATTACATAGTGCTTTTCACGACTACTGCGAGGAAATAAGGAAACATTTGGATAACTATAAGTACTAGCCCGCGATTTCTCTGGTAGCAAATTACTAGCCACTGCCTGTGCTGTCTCTTGAATTTCGGTAGGCGTCAGCGTAAGAATATCATTTTCTTCACTAGAAGAACTCATTTTTATAGCGAGCGTAGATACGTGTTTCTTATATTTTATAGTACTATCCAATTCAGTGAGAATTTTCCGATCCCGCCTTTTTTCTTTTTTATCCCATTTAAGAGGCGTTTTTATGTTGTTTGCTTCAAACCGACTCTAAACTTAGAAGCGTTTTTGCTAAAAAACCACAAACAGCTACAAAAGTAAAAAACGCCTTAAGCGTGAATCGAATGAACTGACTGAATGAATGAATAGTTTGACATTTCGTTTTTTTTTAAACAAGAAATTGGTCCTATAAATAACCTAAATTTATTTTTGAAGGAAAAAGTTGCGCCAAAAAAGACCTTTTATTGATTTTTATGTTTTAAATTATACTCATTGCTGTAGCGAACTGTCACCAATGACAGATGATGATAATAATAAAACATTGTAGTAGTGGTGGTTCAGGTGCTACAGCTATTGCCTACTTTCCAGCTTGGTTTTAGACCATCTATTGCCACATTTCCGAACAGTGGCGTGAAAAATTTAATTATTTATTTCACACCAGCTCGGAAAGGCTTACTTTGCACTTCAAAAACTGAGAGCAAAGTTTCATTTTATTCACAAGTGAGGGAAAGGAATCAAATGCAAATTTTGAGTTGTTTTCTTATGTTTGCTGGTAGAATTGACTTTTAAATCATAAATATTTAATAAAATTCATTTGTATTTGATTTTGTATGATATTTTTACATTTAATATTTGCTTTGGGTTGGTGTGGTGAAACATTTTGTGTTTCACTTGGGGCAAATTTTGTTTAACCCTCGTGCTTTGAAACCCTCGCAACGCTCAAGATTCCATGTTTCGAATGTTTTACTTGCTCAAGTATCAATATTAGCACGAGCGGTTAAACAACAACTTTGCCCCCTTGTAAAATAAATAACTATTTCAATATAGTCAGCTAAACTGAGGTACAAATTCAAAAACTCACCAGCAGTTTAGCTTCACGACCTTCCAGATGGAAAAACAGCAAGCCAATGACTTGAAAATTTGCCTTGTATAACTGACAAAGCAACCTGCCTGTGTGGTGGGAGTGTAGGAGCGAGGGACGTATATGCTAGAAAAGGGCAATACGACCTACGATAGTGTTGCCACTCTCAATTAGAAATGCAATGGATAGTTGTTTGGTCGGATACCGGATATTTGGCCTGACCGTCGGCCAAATATTCGGTATCCGACCGTCGAATCTTCGGCCGGCGGAACAATAAAAAAAATAAAAAATCATTTATTTCAGACCTTGGTTCATACACTTACACCAAAAAACTAATTAACTATAAACTAAATTTAACAATACCTACATTTCGGTTTTTAGGTGCGCATTGTGCAGGTTTTAACCTGTTTCGTGGTGAACGTTGGCGCGGACTCATTTCTATGTTCGAAATGAGTAGGTACCTACGCGTGCAAGTGAGTGGATGTTTAAATTGTTTTGAAATAATAAACGAGTAATGTACAATATGACCGTGACTGTTTCTTAAATCCAATTTGTTTACTCTGAAATCAAGCAAAGTTACTATCCGGTATCCGGCCGGGTATATTATTCTGAGGTTCCAAATATGGGTACAGTTGTTTAATTGTTGCTTAATTTGGAGATTGACCCCAATTTCATTTCTGATCAAATCGGTCGATTTGATCATCCCGTCTGGACTTCACTTAACAGCCGTAACACATTACCGCGCCGTTCAGGGTCACGGTGCGCCAAACCATAGCCTGATGTCATGTAGGTATGTATAATGTACTTAGTCCAAAATTATGTTATTTATATGCATTAAACGTTAAATCTGAACCAATTCGATTATTATTCTATAGTGAAACACATTCAGCTTGACTAGAAAAAGCGCGGCAAATTTAAAACATGTATAAGTAAAAAGCATTTAAGGTTTCAATAGCGCTCAGAGACCTGACTTTTATCTCGATATCGTAATTTTCTAGCGACAAATCCATTATCTATACTTTACTACTTGCTTGCAAGTATCGTAATTAAACAGTGCTAAGTAGTTAAATACGCGCAATGTATTTTTATGTCATAAATAATGTATTTATTTAATGTTAATTTAGTATTAATTATAGTATGTATATTGTTTTATCCACAAATATGAATAATTGTAGTTAATTTACCAATAAAACATAATTTATACGGCCACAAATAAAATATTAAATGCTTCTAAAGGCTGTTTGGTTATTTCTACATGGAAACGAAGTCATTTCAAATTATAAAAACATTAACTGAACACCTTATTGCCGCCTGCAGTCACCGCTCGCCGCTCAGCTATCCGCTGTCGTTAATACCACGGCCTTACGTTTTATGACACTGAGTCGCGTCAGGGGAGTGACACGGTTCGGTGCGCTTGCGTTCAGTCGAGTTTTGGAATATTACTGCAAATTTTTTGTTGTTTGTTAATTTGTTGGTTATTGTTGTTTGTTAATTTGTTGGTTATGGTGTCGACTTTTATTGCCCTAGTCGCCAAATGATGTTACTAGTGAAATTTTAACCGACACCACACGGTAAAAATAAGTTTAACAATAATTACTTAATTAAAAATCGAATAAAAACGGTATTTCTAATACATAACTTATATTTTTTGCTATTCAATTAAAGAACTAACAAAATCCTAACTCAATTAATTAGTGCAAATATTTTAAGGTTTGCGATTCCTGCTCGGCCTTGCATCGCAAGGTGCCCGGTACCACTGTATTGCAGCAATAACTAGAAATGCTTACTTTGGGGAACATTAGCAACTGTCGTTTTTGATAATTACATTTTAGTGGTGAGGGGTGGTACTTAAATGACCGCTATTGAAATTCTAAATGGTTTAAACTTATAGGCGCGAAGATTTGATTTCCCTAAGAAAATTTTAATTTCGCGTCTTTTTCTGCTATCAAATTGGGTGTGTGTCAGTATAATAGCCCTATATAATTGGCCTATTATTGTATTAAATTTAACGCGCACGCAAAGACGGAAAGCCTGCAATTACGTAAAATTTACTTTCTTATTTACAGCACTCTTGCCCAGATTAAAGCTGATAATTAGTTCGAATCTAGTCTCCCATATTTTTTACGTTCACTGGTACATATGTTTTGACCGAGTAAATAGTAAATATACTAAATACTTTTTTAAATATTCGCGCTCGGGGCGATGGAAGTATCATCGTTCCGTCGCCCCGCTCCATGCAACGACCAATCGCGTTAGCTCGCTGGCTCGTGCGCGGCAACTTTAAAGCAACGATAACGTTTTTGATGGTTTTTTGTGTTACGAATCATATTTCAAGCCGATTTTAACAGTATTCGACGAAAGAGAACTCATAATAAAAATCCCATATGATATTGATCTATTGCCATTTTTAACCAGGCAATTAATGCACAACCCCATAAAACCTACCATACGGTATTATTTAGTGTACGATTAAATTGCAACGCTTGTACTTATTATAATTTGGAAATAATGAGAGAAAAAATAGCCTATTACCATTTTTGAGGACGGAAATATACTGAATTTAATAATAACCGTAGGTTACTTACTTTAAATGTAGGATACAGAATTATTTTTTTTGTGATTCATGCTTAATGTCATAAAGCAAATATTTCTCTATGAGTATAAATTTAAAAAATGTTATTAATATTTTTTACAAACTTTCTGTGATTTTTTATATTTTTAAATTTTTTTTTAAATACCTAAATGTAATATATTTATTTGGATTATGTGTCGACGTAATCACTAGATTTATTATCTGTCCCATACACCGAAAATTTCAGCTATTACTAATTATTTCCATTCCGCCATACTAGCCGAGCGTACCTTTCTTGGCCTATATGATCACAGGAGGTGGTGGTGTTCCTGGATGGACCCTTCGGTGGAATCATCGACCTTCTGTACTTGGTACCGATCTCGTCCTGTAACTTTCGTGACTCGGTACGGACCTAGGTATTTAGGCTTCAACTTCATTCCAACTCCAAATTGGGTTCTTTTTATTGCAACCAGATCACCTTCCTTATACTTGGTACTTTCCTTCCTTTTCCTGTTAAACGTACGCCTGTTCTCTTCTTGTACCTTTAGTATTTGTTCTTTCGCCTTCCTTCTGTTCTCTTCTCTAGCTATAACATAGCAGTCTCTGTTTTCTTGTTCTAGTAACTCATAAATCTCCATGTCTTCTTTAAGCTTCATTTTAGCGCCTATAAGTAGCTCGAATGGTGACGTATTTATACTGCGCTGGTAGGTACTATTTATACATCTTTGTACTTGACTGACATGTCGATACCACTGTGTCGGATTTTCTATGCATAGTTTGGTCAGTATTGAGGTCAGCGTCTTATGAATAATCTCGCATTGACCGTTTGACCTGGGAACCCCTGTGGTTATCTTTATATGCTCTATGCCTTCTTCCGTGCAGTACTCTTCAAACTCTTTGCTTGTAAAAGCAGTACCTCGGTCAGTTATTATTCTTGCTGGATTTCCAAAACATTGCTGGTGAATCCTCAACTTGTCAATAGTCTCTCGGCTTGTAGTGCTTTTTACTGGAAACAACCATACAAATTTGGTGAAAGCGTCCACAATAGTCAGTATGTGGTTGTATAGCTTTTTAGTCTCCGTAATGGGTCCTATGTGGTCAGCGTGCAGTGTAAAAAGGGGTATCTCATCTTTCTCAATGCTGTGTAGGAAACCTTCTTGTTTACCACTTTTCTTGTCAGCGAGTAGACAAGGGACACATGACACAATGTGTTTTTCAATCTTGTTTTCTAAGTTTTCAATATAGTAATCCTTACTTATTAATTCCATCATCTTCTTTTTAGAGAAATGACCTTGATCATGAGCCCTCTTGATTATCTCTCTTTCCATCTCAGCCGGGACAATGAGACGTCTGTCCTCTCCTTTATAGAGCAACCCTTGGTCCAAATAGTAGTCTTTGAAAGGCACACTTTTCTGTAGCAATTCCATAATAGCTTTCAAGCCTTCATCGTTCCCTTGAGCCACCCTCAACTGCTCATGAATGGGGCCACTCTTCAAAAATGCCACATATGGATTTCTGCTCAGGGCATCAACATGTTGCATTCTACTGCCTTCTCTATGTTCTATTTCAAAGTCATATTCTTGGAGGATTAAAATCCATCTTGCCACTTGAGTTGACATAACTAAATCTTTTTTGTTCAGGGTCATCTGAAACGCCTTACAATCAGTTACAATCTTGAAATGCGTACCATAGAGGTAACACCTGAACTTCTTCACTCCTTCTATTATAGCTAGCGCCTCCAGCTGATAGCTACTATAATTACTTTCTGCCGGCGTTGTTTTTCTACTCATGTAGTATACTGGGTGTAACTGTGCGTCTACACCTTTCTGTAATAAAATGGCTGATATGGCCACTTTGGAGGCATCCGTGTGCATCTCTGAACTCAGCTTGGGGTTGAACAGCCGTAGCACTGGTTGGCTGGTTAACCTTTTCTTTAATTCTTCAAATGCAGCTCTACACTCTACATTAAACTCAAATGTACTGTCTTTTCTTAACAGATCTGTCAGCGGCTTGGCAATCATTGCAAAATCTTGTATGTACTTCCTAAAATAGGATGTGAGGCCTATGAAGCTTTGTAGTTGTTTGGTATTGGTAGGCTCCGGGAATCTAGCGACCGCGTCCGTCTTTTCAGGTGAAGGCCGCACCTGCCCGTCTTGGATCACATGTCCAAGGTACTCCACTTGTCGTTGGACAAGCTGTGACTTTTTCCAATTAATCTCGAGGCCATATTGCGAAGCCACCTCCAATACTTCACCCAGTCGAACCACAGCATCATCCTCAGTCTCTGCGGGAATAATTAAGTCGTCAATAAAGATCAATACTACACCTCTAGCAATGAGGTCTCTACAGATTGCAGTGATGAATCTAGTAAACACTTTAGGACACAGGGAGAGACCAAAAGGTGCCCTAAGAAACTCGTACTGTCCTGTCATTGTGACAAATGAAGTGAACTTAACCGATTCCTCGTCTACAGGTAAATGAAAATATCCATTTTTCAGATCCAGTGTGCTGAAAACTCTTGCATCCACCAATTTGTCTATATGATCTTCAATTACTGGCATAGGATATTCATCCTTCACAATCTTCTGATTAAGTCGTCTGTAATCAATGCATACCCTAATGCTACCGTCTTTTTTCTTTACAAGAACCAAAGGACTAGCATACTCTGAGTAGCTTACCCTTACCACGCCGTCTTCAAGCCACTTAGTCACTTGTCGGTCAACCTCCTCTTGTTCCGCTGGAGCCAGTCTTCGGGGTCGTTGTGCAACAGGGATGTCATCTTTTAGCACAATTTTCAACTTGACAGGCGCTTCCTTCGTCTTACGCGGTACGTATGACTCCACCAGGTCGTTCACCCGTTTTTCGATGTCTGCACTAGAACCTGTAACAAGAGAATCACACACCCTTATCTCGCATACCCACCTATCAAGCGGTATTAACCATACATTGTTAGACTCCATAACAAGTCTGACACGCAACAAGAAATCTTCACCGAGAATCATACTGTACGGCACGGTACGGTTAGGAACTATACGAAACTTAACGTCCTTATACCGCAACTCGTCTATTTCAATATCCAAACAAATTTGTCCATAACAATCCACCTGGTTCTCGCCTAAACCCGTTAAGAAATCGTCACTTTTGTCAAACTCTGGCGCACCTAAATTGTTGTAGCACTCGATTGTCATCAAACTTACTTCGCACCCAGAGTCAACCAACGCTATAACATCTTTTCCCAACACATGAACTCGTTTCACAGGCTTCTTTTTCGGTTTAATCGTCCGCTGTGTTTTGTTTACCTCGCCGGCCATGACAGCTAGTAGACAATGCTTCGCCGCCATTGCGCTCGATTCGCCAATCACGTCTTCGCTACTAGGGATGTGACCATCACTCGTCGAACCGTAAAAAGCACGTTTCGTTGCGACACTAGCGCCATTCGTCCCGGTCGGCCATTTCTTCCCAGTGCTGCCACCTTCACCACTCGATGCTGATTTCACGTCACTCTTTGAAGTACTTGCAGTTGAAGATGATACAGCCGTTTTGCATTGAGATGCAATATGCCCAAAATCGTCGCATCTGAAGCATTTCAGGCCCTTCTCCTTGTGGGGACAGTCTGCTGATGAATGATTCTTTTCTCCACAGCTGTAGCAACGTACGAATCGCCCGTGCGTCTTCTCATTTTTCTCAGTTTGCTTCGAACGACTTGAATCTCGGCTTGAACTCGAACTCGCCATGTTTGATTTCAATTGTTCATAAATCTTTAGCTTCTCTTTTAGGTCACTGTATGTCGTAACGCCGTATAACATTATCTTATTTACTTCTTGATCCTTGATTCCTTCTACTATGTATTTAATGGCTACATAGTCTGGCATTTTCCCTCGTTTACCCAACTCTTTCATGGTAAATAAGTACTCTAAACACGATTCACTTGATTTTTTATGTCTGGAACTCATAAGCTCGTGTATAGCCTTCGCGTCGATGTTATCAGGGAACTCCTTGAGGATAGCGGCTTTAAACTCGTCCCACGTCTTAAAAATGCGCTCTGCCCGGTACCACAATAACGCCGTTCCTGTTAACGACCGCCTCGCCATCAACAGCTGTTGCAACGGAGTCCACCCACAGAGCTCGGAGCTGTCCTCGACGTCTTGAACCCATCTGGTCGCAGGATACGTCTTATCTTGACCAGTGAACTTGGGGATCAGCCCTTCCGTGAGATGCAACATCGTCATGCCATCTCGCGATGTTTCAGCATTTGCGTCGTTGTAGTCTTGCTGTCTGCCGTTGCGTTTGTTTGGAGACATGTTTACGCCTTGCCTTCACGTAGTTCGACGTCGTAATTCGTCTTGAAATTTTCGAACCACGCGGTCACAACGGCAAATCTCGGTACGTCTTTTTCGTTTGTCACTCCCACATCTGACACCACTGTAGGAAGTGGATGCGAAACCAAAACTCACTTTTTACTGAACTTTATATATTTAAAAGAAGTATTTAAAGAAATATCAAAATTTAACATAGCGGCACGTCTTGTGTGTTAGCTTTCCCAAACATATCCCAATGGCGGACGGCCTGCCCCTTATAACTAAAACGACTTAACTCACTCATGCTATCCCTTTCATACTTGTTGACATGATCTTCATTCTGTCTCACTCATTCACAAAACGTTCCATTTCACTCAATCCTACATGCATATGAAAAAAAGCACCCTTTAATACTAAGTCACGAACACACGTTTACGAAAAATACTGATGGAAAACGCACACATACGTACTCTGCACGCTGGCCCTCAGTTATTACTATCAACTATTCGCGAGCGCATCTGGCCAACTAAAGGTAGAATACATATTTAATTACACAAACGGGTCTACCGCGATATAATTTATTATATGTGTACAAAACGCGAGAGTTTAAAGTGTTATAAAGGTAGAATGTTAGCTTCAAAAATTGTAAATAAATGCGTTCCGTGTTTTAGAGCAAATCCAAAGACTACTAACCCTATAATGGGAGACTTACCCCCCTCGAGGGTTAACCCATCCCCCCCCTTTGCTATCACGGGTATCGATTATGGAGGACCTTATAACATTAGAGATAGGACAGGACGTGGTTACAAGGTCTATAAGTGCTATATTGCAGTATTTATTTGTTTTGCAACAAAGGCAATTCATCTCGAATTAATTACAGGGCTCGAGTCAGCCAACTTCCTGGCGGCACTGCGACGGTTCATCGCCAGGAGAGGTAAACCGAAGGAGTTGGTGAGTGACAATTCAACAACTTTTCATGGGGCTAGTAACGAACTGAAAGATTTGCAAAAGTAGGAGTTAGAGGATCGGCACTGAATTTACTTAAGTCCTACTTAAATGGTAGAATACAAAGGGTCGATGTGAATGGACAGCGATCACCTGGGTCATTGGTCTCTATGGGTGTACCACAGGGGTCAATATTGGGGCCTTTCCTGTTCCTTATCTACATAAATGACTTGCCATTCCTTGTTAAGACCCACCATGATATAGTATTGTTTGCAGACGACACCTCACTTATTTTCAAAGTCAAACGACAGCAACAAGCTTACAATGATGTAAACAATGCCATTTCAAAAGTAGTAAATTGGTTCAATGTTAATAATTTATTGTTAAATGAGAAAAAGACTAAATGTATTAAATTTGTCACTAGTAGTAACGTAAGGCATGTGCAAACAAGTGTCATTGTGAAGGATGAGGAATTGGAATTAGTTGATAGTACAGTTTTTCTTGGTATAACTTTAGATTCTAAACTCCAGTGGGGTCCCCATATTGCTACTCTTTCGAATAGACTGAGCTCTGCAGCTTTTGCAGTGAGCAAAATCCGTCAGTTAACTGACGTGAAAACAGCTCGATTAGTATATTTTAGTTACTTCCATAGCATTATGGCATATGGTATTTTACTGTGGGGCGGTGCTTCAGAGATAAATACCATTTTTGTTCTGCAGAAGAGGGCTATTCGAGCAATATACAAAATGAACCATAGAGACTCACTTAGAGATAAATTTAAGGAAATTGACATAATGACAGTGCACTGTCAATACATTTATGAGAATATTCTGTATGTACATAAAAATATTGTAAATTTTAGGAAAAATTGTGAAATTCATAATATTAATACTAGAAATAAACATAAGCTCGCAGTGCCCTTCACTCGGCTCCATAAAATTAAAAAATCATTCATGGGTAATTGTGTAAGATTTTATAATAAACTTCCAAACCATATTACTGAATTATCTATTAATAAATTTAAGAATTATGTAAAGCGTAAACTTATTTCTAAAGCTTATTATACCACACAAGACTACATGAATGATATTACAACGTGGGATTAATTGTTATTCGAAATGATTATTTATTTATTAGGTATATTTGATTATTGATGAGGAAATGGATATTCCGATGTAATACTATCTACTTCTTTTGTTACTTATGCTTTTTTTTTGACATTTAGATTTTATTCTAGAAATTCTAGACTAGTATTTTTTTATACAATCTTTTTAATGTTTGACGATCCTTTTGTGAAATTCTTAGTGTTAAATTTGATATGTATAATAATCCAATTTTATTATGGAATAATATTAACATCAATAAATTGCTCTGATAATTAGATTAAGATTAATTACGATTCATAAGAGCTTGTTGCTAGGCCTACATGAATAAAGTATATTTTTGATTTTGATTTTGATTTTTATTTTGATTTTATCTACAGGACAGCTCGAGCGAACTAGCATCTCATTGCGCAGACGAGGGCATAAAATGGAGTTTTATTCCTGTCTATACACCTCATATGGGGTCACTATGGGAATCTAGTATAAAACTTACCAAATATCATTTAAAAAGAGTGTTAGGGTTATCTCTGTTAACTTATGAACAATTTGTAACTATCCTAAATCAGGTAGAATCGATAGTCAATTCTAGGCCATTGTGTCCCTTACCTACTTCAAATCCTGACTATCCTGTCCTCACGCCAGCTCACTTTTTAATTGGAAAAGCACCAAATTCACTTCCTGATGAAGATTATAACAATGTACCAAAAAACCGATTAACTCACTATCAACTTTTGCAACAAATCACCCAGGACTTCTGGCGGCGCTGGTCACGTGACTACATCGGAACGCTGCAAGAGCGCACGAAGTGGAGGAGCGCGCGCGGCCCAAGCCTCGCACTCGGCACCGTCGTCCTGGTGCGAGAAGAGCGCCTGCCACCCTGCCGGTGGAGGCTGGGCAAGATCGTCGCGACGCAGCCGGGCCGGGATGGCATCACCAGGGTAGCCATCATCCGAACCGCCAGAGGAGACATCCAACGCGCATTCAATAACATTTGTCCTTTACCTACTTCGGGCCAAGTTATATAAGTAGTTAATACCTACGAACCTAATGTTATCGTTTAAATAATTATAATTAAGTAATAAGTATGATTAAGTACCTATACCTTACTTACCTAGTATATAATTACATAATAAGAATACCTACTCCCTATTTAAAATAAAAAACATGTCCTAATGTTGTTTAATTTATAAGAATGGGCACAGCTCTAATTTAAATATAAGTAATTACCTAACTATAGCTCATAACAAAAAACTCTGCCCATCCTTACTAATAGGTAAATATATATATATATAAGGCCTATTCTTGAAATACCTAATGTTACTCATAAAACATTAACTATTTCAAGGGGTGGCAAAATGTTAAGACCTATCTTAACAGGGAATAGATAAATAGGTATTAGCCAATATAATACCTACTTGCCTACGCCATCTAGGTTAGAGCTCTCAAACTTCTTAGATAGAGTCGCACACTGACAGTTGAGGCGAACGCACGTGCGTATACGAGGCTGCTACTCTATTGATGCCCCGCTGCGTGCGGGGCTGCGTGAGGCAGCGCCAGGTCTATGTGCATCGCGTGTGCCGCGTATTGTTGCGGTTCTGTGCGAGATTTTTGTTAAAAGTGTAAGATGGAGGTCGATAAGGATTGTAAAGCGGGCGATAAGCCACCTATGAAAAGAATTGAGGCAAACAATGCACCTATAAGTGCCAAAAATGGACAAGACGTAGTGCAGTGCTACTATTGTGAGATTTCATCTGAAGAATCAAACTTTTATGACTGGATTGGCGATCAATCTATGTGTAAAAACCACAAATGTGTATGTGGACAAGTTAGTGCTGTGAAAATATTTATTCATAGCGAATTGGAAAGAACCTCGGACGGCTCCGTAGTATTGAAAACTAGGTATGTGCACTACCTAACCAATATAAATAAGCTTAAACAAGGCAAGGGTCCTCTGTGTGAGTGCTCAGGACCATTATTTGTGCAAGTAATTCCACAAAATGAATTCATTATTCGCGAGAGAATAACATGTACCTATTGTAAAAAACTGAGCCGCGTCGAATTCAGATGCGACAGCATAAAACCTATGGCGAAAAATCTAGTCGAGGGACCATGGACATCATCAGCTAGAGTGAAAAATGCAAAACAGAAATTATCTGAAGAAAATCTGAAAAAATATAATGATTCTAGAGGTATTACTAAGATGGTAACCATGGAAACCAATATGACAACAAAGGATGCTATACTGCCTAGCAATAGGATTGCGCACAAAAACAAAACGCAATCAAAGACTTATAAAAATACTGGATTGAGCACTACACCGAAGGCTAATTTAGAAACGAGTAACCCTTTCTCTATACTGCCGTTGACGGAAGATGAACACGATTACGAATTAGATGATACTATCTCAGTCTTGAGTGATAATGGAGCGGTCAAGCGACGCCGTGTTCGAAAACCTCGTATGTTACCTCTGGCTAGTCCTGTAACTAACCTACCTAAAGATGACCCGTGGAGTAACAATGTGCCTACCGCAGCTCCACCGAAAATGACTGAGCCTGTTCAGACTACTGACAAGGAAAAAAGCACGAAACGTTACCCTCCCTTTGTGTGTGAATATGAAGACTGGATCACTGATAAGAATGAGTGGAAGTCAGCGAATGAAATGGCTCGAAGTACCAACTGTGAAATACGAGCAGACCCAAGGAGTAAGAAAATTACGTATTTTCCGAAAAACAGAGAAGCATATCAGGCGATAGACTCTAAGCTGCAGGAAAACCCAATTAAATATAATTATTACTCGCACGGCTGCAAGGACGATCGCCGCCCAGCAAAGAAACTTGTAGCCAAGGGCATCCATGCAGATGGCTATACAGAGGATGAAATCAAAGCAGATCTTCTTACAAGATACGGCCTTAAATTAGAAAGAGTAATTGTTATGAAAAATTCGACTTTAATTCTCATTTTTCCCGGGGAGACTGACATGAGGGTGGCTCGAGACATAAAGTATATCTTATGTCAACGGGCAACATTAGAAAAATATAAAGTTCGAGATACAGCGGTAACTCAGTGCAAAAGATGCTGGCAATTTGGCCATGTACAATCTCACTGCCGTAGACCTCAACAACCAGAGTCTATAGAACAACAAGAAAATGGAGAAGTTTGGCATATTTGCTATAACTGTCACGAAATCGGGCATACAGCTAGACAAGCAAAATGCCCATTGTTTCAGCTAGAAGTCCAAAAACAAAAGGACAGGCGTCAGGCATTCGCTAAAAATATCCAACAGACGAAACAGCAACCACGTAAACGTGATTATGTTAACAATTCTACGGTTAAAAAGAATGGTGCTAGTTACGTAGCAGTCACAGCAGGAATAACAAACAACCCTGATACCATGAGTAAATCTGGCAAAAGGGAAGAAAGTAAAGTCAATACTTCATCTGATTTACTCTCCAAAGCTAAAGATCTCATGAAGAGTTTACAAGCAAAGGGATATCCCGCAGAAACGGTTCTTGATTTTGTGTTGGAACTCATTAATGGATAACTTGCCCAACGTGCTTCGAAAAAGAAAACAGTGCTTGAGAATTGTGCACTGTAATATTCAAGGCCTTCGAAACAAATATATTGAACTTAAACAGTTGGCGCTAAAACATAAACCGGATATTATAATATTAAATGAGTGTAAAATTGACTTCACTAAAAGCAAATATAATATACTGGGTTTCAATAAGATCTATGATGCCAGGGCAGCTCATCTTGTTACGGCTATGTATATAAAACGAGGTCTTCGCTGGAATCTTACTGCGGTAATCCCAGGAGTGGAAGACGTAGACAGGTGTATAGAGGGTGTGGCCATTAGGTTGGAAACATTAAATGGCGGTATAATTATACGTGGTCTGTATAATCCACATCTACGCTTTAATCAAATCCGAGCAGATTGGGAAGCATTACTGGAAGATAACACTACTTCAATTAATGTTGGAGATTTTAATTTAAGGATGCAGGAACTTGGACATACTCAAACACAGGGGGCTGGCAACTTAATACGACATGCTATTAACAATAGAGAGGCAAAGCTAGTCCATACCAACTTACCATCGCGTCCATGTTACCGAGGAGACGGAATACTCGATGTTGCACTAGTTACACAGGATGCTATGGAATTAACTTATCGAACTAAACAGCTTGATTCTATCTCATCGGATCATTATCCATGGCAATTAGAGGTAGACATAGAAACGTCCGAACATATCCAACTTAGACGAACCATGCGGAATATCACTGAATCTAAAGAGTCCCGAATAAAATTTCAAAGCATTATTGAAGCTAATCTGCCGCTTCCAGAACCAAGTACTGATGCTGAAGCTGACTCATATGTCAATAAAATGGAAGAAATACTGACTGGGGCATTAGATGAAATGGCACCTCTGCGAGAGACAAAGCGGAGAGAAGAACTACCGATGAACATCCAGTATATGATTAATATGATACTACATCGCAACCGCAGTAAACTAAAAGCAAAAAATGCACCGCCAGGACATGTTTTACGTCGTATATACACTACTGCTAAAAACATTCTGAAAAGAGCACTACAAGAATATCGAGAGCTTCAATGGAATACCTTCATTGAAAGCCCCGTTGATAACTTCTCTAAAATGTGGAAAATTCAACGTTCACTTAAAGCTAAGCCACAGCGTCTTCCAGACCTGCCAGGAATGTTGACAGAAGAAGATACAGTTAACACGTTGGTCGATACAGCAGTTGTTAAGGAAGCGAATATAGATAATGATCACAAAAACTCTGAAATATTTACACCTTACCAACCACTACCGCGTACTGACGTGGAGGAGGTAGTACGAGCTCTTCGCCTCTTCAAAAACAAGAAAGCGCCAGGTCCTGATCAATTAAGGGCAGATGCATTGAAACTTGCTGGTCCAGCGTACCATAACGGCTTGGCATGCATTATAAACTATACTTTACACACGGGCTATTATCCAAAGAGATGGAAGCTAGGTGACTGTATTTTTCTGCATAAACCGGGCAAGTCCCATACCGAGGCTGCTTCGTATCGTCCGATTACGTTACTAAGTATCATGGGTAAACTCTGCGAGAGGATCATGTACAGGCGAATTCTGTCTGAAGTTAATCGACTAGAACTCATTCCAGAATATCAACATGGTTTCACAAAAAATAAAGGAACGGGTACCCAAATCTTACGGACTGGCAAAGTCATTACCGACGCTCTGGCTCAGGGAAACAGCGTAGCCATGGTCTCGACTGATCTTAGTAAAGCGTTTGATTCGATTAATCACGCGGGGCTAAGTAAGAAACTGTTTGAAGCTGGAATGGCAAATAATGTAATAAAATTAATTGAGAATTACCTTTCAGGCTGAGAAGTGCGTGGTAAACTTCGCACGTTGTACGGAAGAACAATACCAGTTCCGCATGGGGTTCCACAAGGCTCCATTCTGGGACCAATCTTATTTAATCTATATGTGAGCGATATACCTAAGAATAATATAGCTGGCTTAACGTTATCACAGTATGCTGATGATTTATGTATTCTCAATGAAGCTTGTCGTCCAGATACAGCATCGCGACGTGCAGCATGTCAGTAAAACGGACTGCGCCATGTTTACTAACAAACGAAAATACAGTCGTACCATACGCCTCCAACATGAGAACTTGCCAATCAAATCGAGTATTAAATATCTTGGGAGTACACCTTGACCAAAGATTAGTCATGAAAGAACATGTAAAAAATACAGTTAAAAAGGTTAAACAGGTTCGCGGTATGCTGGCGCCAATTATAGGATGGTATAGTAAGGTCTCGCTGGAGACAAAAATAAAAGTAATAAAAGCGACTCTGTTACCAATAATAGATTATGGCATAGTTCAACTCTATCCTAGGGTGAGTAAATCTAGGTTGACTGAATTAGAGAGACAATACCGCATGGCATTGAAAACAGCTGCTAATTTTCCGCGTAACACGAGTTCAGAAATCATTTGGGAGATGCTTGATGAAGACCCATGGTACATACGGGCTAGAGACCTCCATAAAGACATGCTCCGTAAGTTAAAGGATCAGCAAATTCCGGGTCTTACGCAACCCGGGGACAGATATAATAAGCCGAACCACCATAATCCTATGTTGCCTGGTCTGCGTACTGGTGAAATTGACTATGTGTGTAGACACGAAAGAGGAAAACCACTCTCCAAGCGAATGGCCCCACCTCGTATCCCTGTCATTTAAATGTATACATAGCTTTCGCGTGAGCCAGTTCATGTCTGAACTGAGCCCCATTTACTTTACATTAGATCTTTTTGATACCTAAGACATATATGTAAAATAATACTGCTTGCACTTGGTGGGCCATAATTCTGTAACTTGAATTATATAAAATAAAGTTCTATTCTATTCTATTCTATTCTTCTTAGATATTAGACATAAATCACCAGTAGACAGCACCACAGTTCCATAATATGTAAATAAGGTGACATCTACCGAAACTCTTATGTACTAGCATAATTACTCAACAACTTAGTTTAGGTATGTCAGTATATGTAATAGTTCATAACTAATCAGTAGTGTGGCGCTGTACGTAGCTATATAAGGACCGACTTAGATTTATATAAAATCACTTTTTCCAATCAGCCTTCTGCTCAACATTAAACCTAATGTAGTATATTCCCTGCTTTTATTTGGCCGCCTTTACCTCCACGCTGGACATGTTTTGTTTCCATACGCAATAATAGGTGGCCCCTTATTGTCCATTTGTACCAGAACCGCTCCCAAGCCGACAGGACTCGCATCTGCGATGACCTGGGTTTTATCCTTCACATCATAGTAACCGAGGGAGTGTAATACCGTAAGATCTTATTTTAACAAGTTAAATGTCTCTTCTTGATCTTTGCCTCAATGCTCTTTTATACTCGCATTTTTGCTAAGTTTTTTCCGTAATATCTGTTTTAATGGTTCAGTCCTAGTAGCCAGATTTGGGACCCATTTATTTATGTAGTTTACCAAGCCTAGGAAGCTTTGTAGTTCTTCAACCGTATTTGGTGCACTAAATTTTTCGATACTGTCTACATACTTTTTTAAAGGTTTTATGCCTTCCGGTGTGAGCTCGTGGCCAAGAAATTCAACCTTCTGGACTTTCCTTATGCATTTCTTCTCATTGAGTAACACATTGTTGTCTTCCAAAATTCTTAATACCTTCTCAACCCTACTATCGTGTTCTTCCTCTGTACTCCCAAAAACCAATATATCGTCTATGAAGTTAACTACCCCTTCACAGGAAATCACCATTCTTTCAAGTATTTTTTGGAAAACCTCTGGTGCACACGTGATTCCAAACATTAACCGTTTGTACTGGAATAAACCTCTCGATGTTATAAAAGTTGTAATGTGCCGGGAATCAGTGTGCAGTTCAATCTGGTGAAAAGCATTCTTGATGTCGAGTTTGGTGAAAAACTTAGCCTTGCCGATTTTAGGCAGCAGATTGTCCATTGTGGGTAAAGGGTGGTTCTCCCTTAGTATAGCGGCATTTGCTCGCCTCATGTCAACACAAAGGCGTAATTCGCCGTTCTCCTTGAGGATTGGTACCATGGGAGAAACCCATTTAGATGGTTGCTTTACCTCTTCTATTATGTCTAAATCCAGCAACTCTTGTATTTTTTCGTTAACTTTTTTTCCAGAGGTATGGGTATCCGTCGGTATGGTTGGGCGACTGGTTTTATTTTTTCGTCGATTGGAATCTCTACCACGACATCCTTGAACTTGGGAAATTCCTTGGTCTCGACTTGATTTATTCCCACTACGACTTTTAAAACTCCTAACTCTATCGCTGAATCTTTACCTAATAAATCTCTCGTCCCTTCATTGATGACGTAAAATGTAGCGTGTATTTCCCCTACTCCTGCTGTAATCGCTGCCTCAAATGAACCTTCAACTTTTAGGGGTTTATTAGTTCCATATGGAATTAGTCTTTTAGTCGGTCTCTGTACTTGATTGTAAACCTTTGCGTTTCTTTTTTTGCTTCCTCAGTCTAACTAGGAACGTTTCAAATCTTTCTATTTCCTCCTGTTTTATGAGCCGAAACAACAGCCTTTCATAAACGCGACTTTGTTTTAGCCGGAAATAAGCATCCAATTTTTCGATTGCTATCTTAAACACATCGACACCTTCACCTGATTCTACTGATGCTCCGGGCAGATTGTAATAAATTTCTTGCAACGCGGTACCACCTAAAAGTAATAACGTTGCCCGTTTTTTTATTGAAGTTTCAATTTCTGCCGCTTCCATATAAATCTCCAAGGATCTCTTCCATTTTTCCCACCTTTGGCCCCTTGACCCATCGCTACCTTCTAAATCTAATTTTTCTGGGGTTGGCAAGTTGTTCATGATGGTGGCTTACTTCGGGATGTCAGGTGAAGCGACCTGAAAAATATACCTACATTGTAGACCTAAGATTTCCTACTTTTCAATTTTTTTTTCATATTAATTTGGGCTAACTAGCGTTCACCAATGGCTACTTCAAATTCGTCTCTTTTTTAGTATAAGCATTCCCAGACATCCTTAATTCCAGTTGAATGTTAATCAAAATTGCAATATACATATAATCCAATTTAATGGAAATTTTAAAACCTAAACTATTCCAATTTTAATGGAGTGGTAAAATCACCGACAGGCAAACACCAATTTAATGGTCATTTTGAGACCTCAGGTATCCCCAATTTAATGGGAGTCTCAAAACCACAGCTATTATTTCCAATTGAATGGAGATTTCAAAACCACAACAATTCCAATTTAATGGAGGTTTGAAATCACAGACAGGCAAACACCAATTTAATGGTCGTTTTGAGACCTCAGGTATTCCAATTTAATGGGAGTCTCAAAACCACAGCTCCAAATTCCAATTGAATGGAGATTTCAAAACCACAACAATTCCAATTTAATGGAGGTTTTGAAATCACAAATAGCCCATTTTCTTCGCAAATTTCCAGATCACAGTTATTCCAATTTAAGGCGCTCTTATACTCGAGTTTTACATTTTCAAGGGGGTGAAGCAGACGCGTGGTAGAACGGGCAGGCGGGCGCCCCGCGCGGCGCACCGCACCATTCCCGCGCAGCACGTCTACGTGCTTATTCTGACGACATCGGTATTCTGAATTGTCAGTTCCGGGATTTTTTCCGGCAATTAATATTGAACAAGATTTATTAGCAAATTCGAATTTTGAAAAGTACTTAATGAAATTAGTTAAAAATGGTAGGTAAGACGGTGAGTGTAAATAATTATTAATTATATACAATATGAGTGTATACCGCGACAAACTGAGAATCTAATCAAATGATACCAAATTAATATGAGACAAAAAATAGTACTTAGACATTAAAAATTTAATAGAGCTAGACCAAGAAAAGTCTGCAACGATTTTGATTGCACACGCAATGCAAGTGTTATTTTAAACGTCAAACTTCTATGAAATTATGAATAACACTTGCACTGCCTATGCTACCAAAATTGTTGCAGACTTGGTCTAACTCTAGCAGTCAATTTCGGGCAAGTAGGTAGTTAAAATAAGGAAGAATACTAGCATAGTTAAGATAATTTGTGGGACTATTGAGTTATGCATAGCTCCAATAAGTAGATAAAATTAGCTATCTTCACAAAAAAGAATTATAACTCTAACTGTAATTACTTACCTACTATTTTTCTCAATTTTGAATTGACGAGTAAAAGTCAAGCATTTAAAGATTGTAATGACAAAAAACACTTCTACTTCGACATTCAAGTTAGTTAATAGCTCAAGAAAATAAAAAAAAATCTGCGGAAAAAATTCGTATAATTTTGAAAATTGGCACAGTTATACCTTGTGGTGTCCAGATAACCATGCTTAGCGGGTGTGCTGAGGGTGTAGGGGGGAGGGGGTAAAGGTACAGAAATAATCGATCTGAAAGAAAAAAAGTGTTTTCCCCTCTAGTTCCCCTAACTTTTTAACCATATGTCCAAAAAATATGAAAAAATCGTGAAAGTGCTTAGTGACGGAAATAGTGATGCTAAAACTATTGCGGATATGTTTAAAAAACACTTTATGGTGCAATCGCCGTTGGGGCATACGCTGCCGGCGCTCGATGCTGAGGTTCCTCCGGAGGCCAAGGTGACAAGTTTTACTGTCAAAGAAGTGTCAAATATAATTTCTCATATGACTAGAGGTAAGTCACCTGGGCATGATGGTCTCAGCATCGAGCATCTGCAGATGGCTGGTGCGCACATGCCGAGAGTCTTAGCCATGTTCTATTTGATGTGTATTAGTCACTCGTATTTGCCGCATGATATGTTAAAAACGATCGTTGTGCCAATAGTTAAGAACAAAACCGGTGATCTCTCTGATAAAGGAAACTATAGACCCATTTCATTGGCCACGATTATAGCAAAGGTGCTGGACGGTCTGCTTGACTGCCGTCTCGGTAAATACCTAGACTTGCACGATGCACAGTTTGGGTTCAGGCAGGGGGTGTCAACCGAGACGGCCATTCTGAGTCTAAAGCATACCGTCAAGTACTATACTGACAGAAGTACACCGGTGTACGCATGCTTCCTAGATCTCTCCAAGGCCTTTGATCTGGTGTCATATGGTATCCTGTGGGATAAGCTAGCTAGCACGAGTGTACCACGTGAGCTCATAGGTGTTCTTAAGTATTGGTACAATAATCAGTTTAACTACGTTAAATGGAATGACTCACTGTCGGGAGCATACAGGTTGGAGTGCGGGGTGAGGCAGGGGGGGTTGACCTCCCCTAAGCTCTTCAACTTGTATGTTAACGGTCTGATCGAGGAGCTCAGCAACATGCATGTGGGTTGTCATGTAGATGGAGTTAGCGTCAATAATATTAGCTACGCGGACGACATGGTGTTGCTGAGCCCCTCGCTATGTGCTCTCAGGCAAATGCTGAAAACTTGTGAGTCATATGCGAAAAAACATGGACTTATTTACAATACCGGTAAAAGTGAATACATGGTTTTCAGGTCACACAGGATAAATCCCAATGTGTACCACAAAATACAACTGAATGGTAAATCACTGGAAAGAGTTACACAATTTAAATACTTGGGACACATCCTGTGTGAAAATTTGAAAGATGACCTCGACATTGAAAGGGAAAGGAGGGCGCTGGCGGTGCGGAGTAACATGTTGGCCCGGAGATTTGCTCGCTGTTCGAAACAAGTCAAAATTACCCTTTTCAAGGCGTACTGTCAAGTATTTTACACGAGCAGTCTATGGGTCAACTATACTCAAAAGGCATACAACGCCCTCCGAATCCAATACAACGACGCCTTCAGGATGCTGTTGGGACTGCCCCGTTACTGCAGCGCTTCAGGGATGTTCGCCGCGGAACGAACTGATGACTTCTATGCCATCCGGCGTAAACGAATAGCGTCTCTGTTGTGTCGGGTGCGGGGCAGTCACAGTATACTTAAGGTCATAGCAGAGAGGGTGGATTGTACCTTCCTGAAATTTTGGGTTGACCTAATAATAAGTAAATAGTTATTTAATGTAGTAGTAGTAAGTAAATAACGTAGTCATAAGCCAAACTAACAATTGTATGGATAAAATTTATCTGAAATAAAGAATTAATAATAATTAGTATACTTTCAAGGAAAAATATAGCAAACCTGAACGCTCCAGCCGTTTTTGGGTTTTGCCACAGAATAATAAATAGTACTAGAAAGGAAACTTCCTACAAAAACGAAGTTTGACAGCGGTTCAGGGTCGAATCATGCTGTCCCTTTGTAATATATGGCACTATCCCTTTCGGCTATTTAGGGTTGTCAAAAATCAAGTGATTATCTTATCTGTGGTCGTGCACGCAAAAGGAAGTCAAGTGGTGCCAACCCTAATAATTGCTCGGAGCAATGCTGAGCCGAGCGGAGCCGAGTTTGACCGAAGTCAGGAGTTTCGCACCCCTGGTTTTGCAATCACTCAATCAGACTATTTTGACGTACGGGTAAATGCGGAACCCATACTGATCTTGACCGTTTTTTTTATGTTTCATGAGCAGGTCGCTAAGCTAGCTTGCTTATTCTAAACACAAAAAATGATTTATGATGAACAATTACGAAAAAACGACGTTTTCTTAATTCGTATTTTTTTGTCTCTTTGTTAACTTCAACCTGTAGCTCCTAAAGAAATAACTGCTAGATATAAAAATCACATTTTTCTTCCTGATTTCGAGGGTGTCAATAACTCAATTTCGCAAAAATTGTCACTTATGGTTTTTTTCCTCAAGGCGGCAGAATTGTACTTACACTTATTTTCCTTAGAATGTAAATACCTAATCCAATTAAACACAAAACCATTATAGCCATTTTTCGACCACTTCCACAAAAACGCATGTAGGTATCTCGGAAACTAAAAGTGTTGAAATGGTTACCACCATACACTAAACACTCCCACATATTTGAATCCTGTATATCTATGTTTAAAAATTATTCAATCTGATTAATTTTATAGCCTTTTAAAATATGTTTACACAATTTATCAATCGTGACTGAATTCCGGATTGGTTAGATGGGTGTGTGCCTTTGCTGCCCAACTTGTTATAAAATGACAATATGACGGACGAATGTCTGAAATGTCACCGTATTTAAGAATTATCTTGCTTTTCTTCGTAAGTATGTTGAAAAACATTGTGTGTAGAACATATTTGCATATTTATACTGTGATTACCCATTTTATGAAACGTTCGCTAAACTAGCATAGGTCCGACGCTGACAGTGGTCACGGGCGTACTGGCGTAGGGAATGGGCGCAAGGTATTGCCGCGTAGGGTGTAATTTAGTAGGTAAAATGTTGAATTCATCAAATGATGAATGAAAAAATTAACGTATCGATAAAAGGACAAGCAATAATGAAGATTTACTTAAAAGCTATCGACTGAAGTAAGTTTCATATACATTTTCGTCGTAGTACTTCTAACATAAGGAAATAAAGAAAGTGTTAGGCATGTTTTCAACTTAAGATTCTATCGAGAAAATAATGAGCCGTCGTGTTTCTGACAAGCAATAACATAGTTCAAGGACTGAAGTTATACATACTAGAAAATAATGCATGAAATCCTTGTAAAAGTCTGTAAATATGGTGACAAAAAAGCGCTTTTTACTACACACCGCGCCTTAATGGGATCTCAAAACAGGACTAATTTTAATTTTACAGGTGATTAAAACCGTTATTTTATCACCACAATACTATTTCTATCAAATTAATCACCGTAGGTACCTACTTTTGTTGCAATAAAGATAAATAAAACAAACCAGCTTACGTTGCTATTAACCTTCTAACTTGCATTATTGTATGCAACTAACCACCCGTTTATATCGCAATCACTTACATCTTTACAAATAAAATTTAGTTCTAATCAAATACCACGACATATGAAAAATTGTTTTTATTTTTGGTAGGTAGGTACTAACACTACACTGCAGGAAATTAAAGAAACATTGAAATAATGTATTGTTTTAGAGTGTTAAGTTATAGCAAGGAAGCAAATATCACCTATTGATTGTTGAATAAAGCATAGCATATACATGTACACATACATGTACCCATGCATTGTTTACATTCGCGAAGCAGTCTTTTAAAAAACAATCATCTGTTATATCAAACTCTTTTGTTAAATAAGTAGGTAGGTACCTGCCCAGTATTTGTTATTTAATTTCGAAAATCAAATCTAGAATTCTTTCTCAATAAAACTAAATGATTAAGAAAAATACTCGTTCTGACCGGGTATGCAACGGTTATTTTTGCCACTACAACAACATACGAGTATGATATTTCTTTCGTGTTTGTTTTATTTTCCTTTATTTGCAACAAAGTAAACGATGGATAAATTTACCTTTTCGCTCGTCGCCATATGTAGACCTGCCCTGATCAGAAACACTGGCTCGCTCACACAAACACGCACAGCAATGTCACACGTCCACCCTCGCCCTTGGCTCTCATGCAACTGACGCGGCATCCTATGCGGTCTGCGCCCGAGACGGTGTGTATCATGGTATAATAATATACTCCGCCTGGTACTCTATTCCGAGATTCGCGTATGACCTAACTGACACGGGCCTACGTCATCATGCTGTTTACAGGTTCTCAAACTTTAAAATGTGGGAGAATTTTAACCAACGGTGAAATAGTACATTTCGATGCTAGTGCGGAAGGTATGTCATTACTTCACGAGTACCGAGATATCTTGCCACGAGCCGCAGGCGAGTGGGAAGACTCGGGACGAGTGAAGAATGACATTTCCGCACGTGTATCGAACGACGTTTTTTAATACAGTTGCGAAAAAATAAGTAAAACATTGTTAATCGTACACTAAACAAAAGTGGTAACAGTGACAGCTCGCTTAGACGTCGTCTTTAAGTATATTATATCTATGGGCGTTTGGCAGCTATTCCGTTCCATTCAGACACCTTATTAAGAACGGAATTTTCAATATTCAATATTAAAAAATAAACGTGTTATAATGATGAAGAGGTAAGTATTAAAATATGAAATATGTATATTTTTCATATTCTTACATTAACAGTAGGTTTTTATGCTGATTACGACGTTTAAAGGAAACTAATATTAACACTCATCAATAAGTAGTCGTGAATTGGAACAAGTATAAATTTAAAAAAATTGGAAAAGTAAAAAGCACTAGTTCGACATAACCAACTTTCCGCACGCTAAACAGCTACGTAAAGTAGCACTTTGTGAGCAACTGTATAAAAAATTATTTTAACGGCATTAATTTTAAGTTATTCATGTAGAAACATAGTAAAATAAAACAAATCTAATGTAATAAATTAAACTTTATTTATCTATACAAGACAAACGTTTAAAAAACTAATTCACAGTTACACATTAATTACCAAGCTTACGACGTGAAAATTTTGGAAAACACTGCGACTGCTGACACTGAGCGAGAAGGAAATAACAGTTAACACGCGTTCGACAAGGATGACGGTCAGGGCATGAAGTTATCTAGATCCGAATTGTCAAATGTGACAGCGCTATCCTGCGTTGCCAGTAATGTAAACAGAATTACCCGAACGTCTGAAATTTCTTTCGTGAATCGGAAGATATTGCTAACGAATAATTAAAAATGACGTGTTATTGTAAAATTTAAGATAAAATACATTATAAATGAAAATTATAAAATTATAAAGAAATATTTTAACTTATTAACCATAGCTATAATGTACCCATGTAACATGTTATGTTGAAATAAAGTGGCAATGTTATTGTGACGTAGGCCCGTGTCACTCTGGGAATAGAAGACCATGTTTTATTAGACCATGGTGTGTATCTATTGTATAGATACTGCCTAGACACTACAGCAGCCATTAGAAAGTCTTCCTGAATAAATCATGGCTATATTGGAAAATGTCACCTGCTACCTATCTGACCCACAAACAGCACATTTGTCGGTCAACTTGGTACGCAAGGAAATATTTGCTACTAAAAACCGCTATTACTGCCGTCATTGGCGGTCGTGTCCACTGCAAATTGTGTATTTATTTAATCATAACAATAAAATAGTAACTGTGTCAAATCAGTGTCAGCACTTTTTCATTAAACTGTGAATCTCCGCGTGAGTCATATCGGCTGTGTAATGGGTACAATTTAAAAACGCAGCGATGAGTGGTAATGACGCTTTTAACAGAAGTTCACGGACTCCGCGAAGTCCCCCTCCAGAAGGAAGACCAGCTATGGAAACCACCCCAGGAACCCCAGTAGCAGCAGCACGAGCCGAGGCACCTGATGTAGTCTCAACCACTGAAATCCAGAAATGGATTTCCGAAATTGAAAAGCGCCTTAGTGAAATTTGCACCATTGCAAATGATGGTAAATTAAACTCAGACCAAAAACTGAGAATAAACACGCTAAGTAAGAGCGTATTAGGAGGAATCTCGCAATTGGCTGTACAATACCAGGCGGTCAAGCAGAATTTATTACTTAGCCAAGCCAAAGTGAATACCTTGTCCATGCAAACAAACATCAGCACCCAGCTATATGAACTCAAACAGTGCATACAAGAAAAAGCAACAACCGAAGAAAAACAATCGTTCGCCGACATGGTTAGGACCGGGAAAAGCTCGACTGTTGTGCCTACCAAGTCAAGTAGTAGCATCGCAATTTACCCTGCCGACAAAGAAAAATCCAGTGAGGACACCAAAAACCTGATCCAAAACTTAATTAAGCCCGAGACCCTGAAACTTCACGTACGTGGTATGAGAAAAACAAAGAACGGTGGAGTCATAATCAGCACCGAGAGAAAGGATGACCTTGAAAAGCTTAAAGCATCTCAGCAGCTGCAGCAATCAGGACTTAAAGTGGAAGATACCACCAAAAGGAGACCGAAGATAATCATCCTAGGAGTCCCGACAAATATGTCCGAAGGAGAAGTGTTCGATTGTATTTTTAAACAAAACATTGCAGACTTACAACCAAATCTCACTAGGGATACATTTATGTGCTCAGTTAAACTTAGTCATAAATCTGGAAAAAAGGACTTATCCACCTGCAACTACATCCTAGAATGCACAGCCGAAGTCCGACGTATGCTCATACAACAACAACGCGTTTTTATCAATTGGACATCTTGCCCAGTACGAGATTTCACTCTCCTGACCCGTTGTTACTTATGCCATTTATACGGCCATTCGGCTAAATATTGCAAAGATACAGAACCTACTTGTGGACATTGCGGGTCATCAGGCCATGGTTTTAAGGAGTGTCCAAAGCAAGCTGAACCCATGGTATAATAATATACTCCGCCTGGTACTCCATTCCCGTCTTTTCTAGGTCACCTAACTGACACGGGCTTACGTCATCATGCGACAGCGCTATATGATAATATGCGATAGCGCTACATATAGCGGCCATGTTGTTGTGACGTAGCCCCGTGTCACTCTGGGAATGGAAGACCATGTTTTATTAGACTATGGCTGAACCCGCCAAATGCGCTACGTGTCTGCGCTTTAAAAAGCCGGCCAATCATAAAACCGGAGACGACCAGTGCCCAGCGAAGAAAAATGCGCAACTTAGGTATATAAATTCTATAGATTATGAGGGCGCCTAGAGCGCCGCGTTTCAACGTCATCTGCTGCACATATCAACAAAAATGGATAACGCAATCAACGTCTTGCTTGACGATATTGAGGCCTCGTGTGAGTATGAATCACTAGTGTGCGACCCAGATAGATGCTCGACGCTTGTCAATACTTATGGTTCAAATTTAAAAATACTTTTACAAAATATTAGAAGCCTAAACAGTAATTTCAATGGACTCTTAACTTTACTAAGCTTAATAAATTCTGACGTTGATATAATTGTATTGACAGAGTGCTGGATTACCTCCAACCAAACGATCCCTCAAATAAATGGCTATAATTCTTACGTAAGTTTAAAAACCAACGTGTTGCAAAATGACGGTGTCGTGTTCTACATATATAAATAATGTAACTGTGGAAGAGCCCGATATATTTCTAGATGCAAACTGCTTAATATTAAAAATAGGAACTGATACGGCTTTAGTAGGCATTTATCGCTCCCCCTCGAATAAAAACATAAACAACTTTCTATTGTCCCTTAATAAAATTTTATCGCAGCTATCGATATTTAAAAATGTATTTGTTATGGGAGATTTTAACATTGATATCAAAAACGGCAACCAAGATCGAAACTCTTTTGAATACTTAACTCAATTAGCTTTTCTTGGATATCTTCCTTCTCACCTCCGACCAACTAGAGAAAAAAATTGTCTTGACCATGTCTTTGCAAAGTCTAAACTTGCCTTAAAAACTTTAGTGCTCCATAGTAGTTTAACTGACCACAGTTCATTGTTACTGTGTATTCCTCAGTATTACCAAAGAGCCCCTAGTCAAGTCATCATATCTAAACTGGACAATAAATCAGCTACCCGTGACATAGAAAATCTTGATATGACCCCTATTTACCAAGCGACAGATGCCAATGACGCCATGGAATACTTAGTCTCATCTTTAACACGAATTATAGAAAATAACACAGTGACTAAAAGTATGTCACGCAAAATGAAAACTATTAAACCATGGATAACCCCCGGATTGTTACGATGCATTAGAAACCGTGACAGAATGCATAAAAAATAGTGTCCGACCGAAACATGTTTTTTTGCCGAAACCGAAACCGAAACCGAATGTTCGGCTTTGGCTCTAGTTTCGGCCGAAACCGAAACCGAAACCGAACCTTTTGTAGACTTGTTAAAATCGTTGAAAAAATGTCATAAAACCGCTTTTACACACATATTATGGGGCTGTCAACACCCAATGCCCTTGAAATTGATGTTACTTAAGCAGTTTTTTAAGAAAATTACTAGAGTTAGACCAAGATAATTCTGCAACGATTTTGATAACACACGCAGTGCAAGTGTTATTTTAAACGCCAAAACTTCTATGAAATTATGACGTTTAAATAACATTTGCACTAGTTGCACTGCGTATGCTATCAAAATAATTGCAGAATTTTCTTGGTCTAACTCTATTCATTCACCAGTCAAGCCAACACGATTGTAGATACAGGTTGAAACAAAAACGCGAGCGCAAATTTTTTGTTGACAATATCGCAAGGCCGGGTACCGATCTTCACCTGGGCCTAAACGTCCGAAGTGCCCCAGTGAGGCGAACTTTCATGCGAAGTCAAAGCCGTGCTTCAGGCTTCAGGATAAGTAGTTGAGCACAGACTCCAAGCAATGTCCATTGTATTAAAAAATCGGGCAAGTGCGAGTCGGACTCGCGCACGAAGGGTTCCGTACCATATAAAAAAAAAAACAAAAAAAAAAGCAAAAAAAAAAACGGTCACCCATCCAAGTACTGACCACTCCCGACGTTGCTTAACTTTGGTCAAAACTCACGTTTGTTGTATGGGAGCCCCATTTAAATCTTTATTTTATTCTGTTTTTAGTATTTGTTGTTATAGCGGCAACAGAAATACATCATCTGTGAAAATTTCAACTGTCTAGCTATCACGGTTCGTGAGATACAGCCTGGTGACAGACGGACGGACGGACGGACGGACGGACGGACGGACGGACAGCGAAGTCTTAGTAATAGGGTCCCGTTTTACCCTTTGGGTACGGAACCCTAAAAAGCGAGCCCTGGTGCGACTTTCAATCCGAAGGTCGCAAGGTACAAACCCCGGCCACGTACTCTTGACGTACTCGTACCAATGAGTTTTTCGGAACTTTTATACTAAATATAATTTTGATATTTACCTACTATTTGCATTTCGGTGAAGGAAAAACATCGTGAGGAAGCCGGACTAGTCCCGATAAGGCCTAGTTTACTCTCTGGGTTCGAAGATCAGTCTGATGGCGGTCGCTTTCTTAAAAACTAGTGCCTACGACAATTCTTGGGATTAGTTGTCAATTGGACCCCAGGCTCCCATGAGCCGTGCCAAAAATTCCGGGAATACGCGAGGAAGATGATGAGTTTTCTTATTAATCTTATTATTCCTTTGCCCAGGCCCAGTAACATGCGACAGTGCTAATCTCATTTACTCCGATACAATTAGACAGTGTGCGCGTTATAGATTAACAGCCTCTTAAGTCTGCGTCAACCGTCTAGTGGCGCCCTCATTAGTGGAATTGTGTTTTATAATAAACCAATTAATTTCTGTACCTATACATGAATCAGTATATGTAGGTACATCTTAATAAATATTGTTGTCCTACTTATTCCCCAACTTTTGGTCTTTGTCACATAGTTTAGTTTCATAGTACGAAGTACCATTTCGTAAGTTTCGGCCCGGCCGAAAGGTTCGGCCGTTTTTTGGCCGAAACCGAAACTACAGCCGAAACATGATTTTTTGGCCGAAACTGGCCGAAACCGAAACCGAAACCGAACCTTCGGTCGGACACTAATAAAAAACTGGCAAAAACTCCAAATGACACAATACTTAAAACAACATACCAACGTTATCGAAATTTTTTGTAATAATCTGTTAAAAAACCTAAAACGACAACATGACAAAACAGAAATAATAAAAGCAGGACACGGTAAAAAGAAATTATGGAAAGTCATCAAAAACGTAACAAGTATGAGTAATATGAGGTCGACGTCTCAAGCGCTTATAGCTGACGCTATAGACGCTCGGCAGACAGTCAATACAGCAAACAATTTTTTTGCGAATATAGGTAGAACGCTCGCAGAAAACACAAATTGTTATTCTCAATTGCCTACCTCTCAGAATACGACCCCTTACCGTGTGATAAACTCTAACTCCTTTGTATTAACTGATACGGACGAAGCCGAAATTGATAGCATTATAATGACTCTCAGAAATGACTGCGCTACTGGTATTGACAAAATCCCTTGTTCTTTTATAAAACAACATAAAAAATCTTGACCCCTCCACTGACCCACCTCTTCAACTTGTGCATTTATACAGGCGTTTTTCCCAAAATTCTAAAAATAGCTCTCATCAAACCAATCCACAAAGGTGGTGATAAGAGTTGTATTAATAACTATCGCCCAATCGCTATCTTGCCATCTTCTGAGTCTAAGTCATGAACTGATATTGGAAAAGATAGAGCACTATGGAATCAGAAATAAAGTTCATGACTTATTTGCATCGTTCCTAAATGATAGAAAGCAGACGGTCGAGGTCAAAATGGAGACATCGGGCTCCATTGAAAACACGAGATCCGAAGCAGGTGTGTTAAAACTAGGAATACCACAAGGATCGGCGCTCGGAAACACCCTGTTTTTAATGTTTATAAATGATCTCCCTGCCTCTGTTACCGAAGGTATGACGGTGTTGTTTGCCGATGACACAACCGTGATAGTAACCGCTCACACGCACTTGCAACTCGAGCAAAATATAGCAAACGCTTACCGCCAACTTCACAAATGGTTTTCGGCAAACGGCCTCGTCCTTAACACTTCGAAATCGAACGTAATGTTATTCTCAGCTGGAAATACTACACACATTCCACTAGTACAGAGTCCGATACCACGCTGTGACTCATGCAGGTTCCTCGGATTCACCATCGACGCCAAGCTGAAGTGGAAAGAACACATAGACAACTTGTGTGAAAGGTTGGGCAGCGCTGTGTTTGCGCTGCGCAAACTGAAACCAATTGTCTCAAATGATGCCCTAATTCAAATATACTATGCATATTTCTTTTCACTGATGCACTACGGTATAATCTTATACGGCAACTCAACCGATTCAGACCGAGTATTTATATTACAAAAACGGGCTATACGAATATTGGCAGGTGTGAGTCCGAGGCACTCGTGTAGAGAACTCTTTAAAAAATTCAATATATTGACCTATTACTCGCTTTACGTGTATGAAATTATAATGTTTACGCGCAAAAATATTAACCAATTCAAACGGTCGAATATGCTTGGCGGAATAACCCGCCAAACGGGGCGATTACTGCTCGTGCCGCGGCGGCTAGCGCTGCTCGACAAAAACCCGCGAGTAATAGGTCCGTCACTGTATGAACGTCTACCCGCCAATATCAGAAATGAAACCTCTGACGACATATTTGATCGCCGACTAAAAGAACTGTTCCTAACGACATCGCTGTACTCTGTTAAAGAGTACAGTGAACGATACAAATATTAATAATTTTACTTGGCATTAAATTGAAATTATTGTTTTTATTTTATATTGTTTTTTGTATTGATTGTTGACATTTTATTTTATTTATGGAATATGACATTATATGACCTAGGAAAGCCCTAGTATTATATACAAAATAGTTTTAGGTTTTAGTTAAGTTTTATGACATTTTAATTTGATTTCTATTCTATTTTATTTTTGACATTATTGATTCACAATTTACTATTTTTTATTATTCTTTTAATTTTGTTTGTATACACTTGACGATCTTTTTGTGAATTTCTGCTATTTTTAAGGAAGAATAACATGTAAATTTTCAATCAGAAATAAATATTATCTATCTATCTATCTATCTATCAAAAATATTAGAACGTGTAATATCTAAACGATTTGTTAAATTCTTAGACAAGTATAAACTCCTGGCATCATCACAATATGGCTTTAGAGCAGGGCTTTCAACGAACGACGCAGTTCACGATCTTACAGATTATGTTGTTAGACAGCTTGACTCCCAAAAAAAGTGTTTAGCTATATTCCTGGACCTGGCTAAAGCTTTCGATACTGTGACAATTCCAACACTTATTGACAAGCTAGAGTACATAGGAATAAGAGGTCATCCTCTAAGAATTTTTAAAGATTATCTTTCTGATCGAAAACAACGAGTTTCGATTGAAAACCATATAAGTGACGAACTCCCCATTGATTATGGTGTCCCACAGGGAAGTATTCTGGCCCCATCCCTTTTTCTGACGTACATAAATGACCTATGTACCCTCCCTATTCCAAATGGTAGAGTTATATCCTACGCAGACGATACAGCCCTACTCTTTAACGGCGATACATGGACTGACGTTTTCAAAAACGCGCAAGTAGGTTTAAACCTAGTTACCCGCTGGCTAAAAACAAACGCACTAACATTAAATACGGAAAAAACAAAATATATCACGTTCTCCTCAAATGTATCTACCCAACCGTCCGATAACATCCACACTTTAATAGCACATAATTGTCCAGATCCCGACACGTCGCGTGTAAACCTTTGTCCTTATAACTGCCCAAAACTCAGTACCACTAACAATATCAAGTACCTGGGTGTTATTATCGATCAGCATCTTAACTTTAAAGCACACATCGAATCTCTGACATCTAGAGTTAGAAAATTAATTTATGTCTTTAAGAACCTAAGGCATGCGGCAGATCAAACACTTATTAAATCAGTCTATCTTGCACTTTGTCAATCACTGTTAGTATATTGTATCACGTCCTGGGGAGGAGCAAACAAGACAACGATCATCGATTTAGAAAGAGCTCAGAGGGCAGTTCTCAAAGTTAGCACTTTCCGTCCCTTACGTTATCCCACGACTCAATTGTTGACCGAGTGTAAAGTTCTGAGCGTTCGACAGTTATTCGTCTTGAACACTGTAGTAAAAAAACATTCACTCATACCCTACAACCCCCAGATCTTATCTGGCAAGCGACGTGCTGACATAATTTGCACCAAAGATTCATTCCGCACCGCAAACACACGTAAGTTTTTTTGTTTCCTCGGCTCTTTCCTTTACAATAAATTCAATCTCCTATTGAATATTTACCCAATGCCCAGTAAAGTCTGCATAAAAGCGGTACAAACGTTGCTCATTGGCAAGGCGTACGAGGACACAGAAAGACTACTAGAAATAGTCACATAGAAGTTAAGAAAGATTTATATGTCTGTTGTACAAACTAATTGCTAAGTATGTCACCATTTAACGTTCTAAAGAGTAGAATATAGTCATAGTCATATAGTTTATTGTTATTATAAATAAATAATCATCTTGTTTTGGTAAGCACTTCCCCACTTATACATTGACCTACAAAACGTGCATACCTAAGATACAAGTAAATGTTTACTTAGTTTAGGTATTGTTCAAATTTCCATTAGAGTTTAGAAAATACATATTTGTATCGGTATTAATATTGTTAAATTGATCTGTACCTATCTTACCTGAATCCATGAATTACTAGTATTTAAGTATAAATTGTATAATTACCATTGTATAAATCAAATTAGCATAAGTTTTAATGAATAAATATTATCTTATCTTATCTATCTTATCTAAAAATAAACTGGTAACCACTTAACCAGCACCAGCATCCCACTATTATAACATCGGCAGCATTACATAAACACGCGCTCCGTGTCACATATCAAACGGGCCACTTACGGGGCAATGCCCTTATTCTTGATGATGCCTCTGTGCAACTGCCATCTTTTTGGGGTTGGAAGTCATCTAATGACAGATGGGAACCACAATGGTCTGAAGCCAGGGAGATATGGTGTGAATTATCATTCCTGGACCATTGCGGCTGTAAATAAAAAAGGCTGCGAAACAATGCGCTGCACGTGTCGGAGGATGGGTCTACCCTGCACAGTGCAATGCAGCACATGCAAAGGCAGCTGCAAAAACGAAAGGTATAATAAGTAGATGAACTACGCCAAACTGTCCCGCCCCTCCATTACTATTTTAATACTATAGTCAGTTTTCTATTGGGAAGCAGTATGACATTTTGGGGTACAGCAATAATATTTGGTACGAATGTCATACACGTCCACCTAAGCCCAAAACGCCCAGTAGCCACATTGAACTCCGCGTCAGGTAGGGGTGAGGGAGGGTCAAAGTACAGAGCTCCCGGCGGTCAGAAAAAAAAATCTGGCGGATTAGTTTGGACCTTTGAGTCAAGTTTGGTGTCGTTATCAGGTAACTAGATGATAGAATAGAAAGTCATTAGAAAGTCATTTATTATACATGACTATAGGTAACTAGATAAAGCACACATACACAGGACAAAAAGATGAAAAACAAAGAAAAAGAAAAGGATAACAATAACAACGCAAAGACAGCAGAGAAATTATATACACACAGATAGAAAAATAAATTATACTTGAGTCCAGCAATGTGTGCAGTAAGGAAAAGGCTTTGACTCAGCATATTGTCGCAATTTGCAAAAGAGGCAAAATTGCAAGGCCTGAGGGAGTGACTTAATATAAACTACACATAATGAAAAAACAATAAAATAAAGTACTAAGTAAATAGATACGTAAAATGCAATAAATAAATAGTAAATATTCGTGATACCTACATATAACATTTTTTATTGGACGTTAACTCTGTGGATAAAATATTGCATGTTTTTTGTTTTTGATGTGTTGTGTTCCAGCGTTTAAGTAAAGTCGGCATACAAAAAAAACATATATATTGGTTAATACAATACTGAAAGATATTAGAACTAATGGGTAATTCTTATTCTTATGCATTTTTTGTGTAACACGTAAGAATAACATGTATTTTTGTGAAAATAAGTAAACTCTATATCAATATACTTAGCAATTTACCTCTAGTTTTAGGTTAACCTAAATGTATTGTCCTAAGATTATTAGAAAGTTGTCATACCTAAATGCATGCGATCAGAAATGACTAAACGCGCACATAGTAGCCACTTAGGCATAGAAAAACGTAAACTGAGAGCGCGTGAAATTATGTTTTGGCCCCATATGAACTCACAGCTGCAAGATTACCTTTCACATTGTCAAGCTTGTTTGACATTTAGAAAACAAAACGTCAAGCAAACTTTAATGCAACATGAACCTCCAAACAGAGCTTGGTTAAAATTAGGTATAGACATATTTCATTTTAATAGGAAATCTTATCTAATAGTAATTGACTACTATAGTAAATTTGTAGAAGTAGTCAAGGTCAAATCCCTTTGTTCTAGGGTGGTAATTAAAAAGTTAAAAGAAATATTTAGGCGGCAAGGCATACCGGAAACTATCAAGTTTCAGATAATGGGCCTGAATTTGCTTCATCTGAATTTAAAAGTTTTTCTAAAGAGTGGTTCTTCCAACATGTTACCTCCTCCCCCCACTACCCCCAGTCTAATGGTCAGGTCGAGCGAGCAGTCCAAATAATAAAAAAGATGTTAAAGAAAACCACATTCAATCAATCTGATTTTAACATAGCTTTTTTAGAATATTTAAATACTCCTCTTGACAATAATTTACCTTCACCCGCTGAACTCTTGAATAACAGGAAACTGCGTAGTTTTTTACCATGTTCTCCAACATTACTAGCTCCTAAAATCCCGCGAAATGTCGAACTTTATCTAAAATCGTGTCAAAGTAAACAAAAACATTATTACGATAGAGGAGCTAAGCACCTGCGAGAACTCCAAGAAGGCGAAAAGGTTAAGGTAAGAATAAACAATGAATGGCAGAACGGAACTGTGCATGGTACTTGTCGTCAAGCTCACCATATTTCTATACCATTTAATCTATAGAATGAACTGATACTACTGGAGAGATATGTAAACATACACATGGCCTGGACAAATGGTGAGATGACGATAACTCATTGCTGGTATCCAATACCTACTCATTACCTACACATACCTACACATGAGTCTCACATGATTTGATTAACCACTTGGTTTCTTGAGTTTAATAGTCGCCTCCAAACCTCCCCTTACAGCGACCCCATACCTCACATTAGGTGTACCCTGAGTTCGTAGCCATCAATCGACTCCATCGGCTCACTGATTTCACTGAGTGCTGATATACGTTAGTCCATCTACGTGAGACACATCATCATCCTAATAACACAATAAGAAAGTTTAAGAATTGATATAAAAGCAATTATTCTAGCACTCACCATTAATGAATTCGCACACAACCACCTTTCTTCCCGTCGTCCGAGCGTCTACCCTCTTGTGTTGCTCTTAAAAATCATAACAACCTAGAAGCGATGTTCCATCTATCCATGACGCTGGCAACTATTGGCTGGTTTGCGATATTCGCGACACTCCCGCCCCACAAAGAAAACTACAGTGTGATTGAAATGAAATCAGTTTAATTAGAATCGGCAAATATGTATGTAAATCAAAAGACATGAATGATAACAATATTATAGTGAATTGCAATGTAGTTGAGCTGTCCACTTTCGCACCTTCTCTCTTGCCCGTTGTGCTGAGAGTCTGGATGGCCTGAGACTTTGTACCGTATCTGGTGGCGTTGTAGAATTGGGTGCCGAGGCATCCTGTTCCTGAGACTGGTCTGAGTAATTGTTTGTCTTTGTGCTGAGCTGATTGAGAGCGCCTGAGTGCGAGGAGTCTTCCTCGGACTGGTCTGAGCTGAGCTGAGTAGGTTCACCGCCGCGGTTTGGTTCGTTAGGAGCAACCTGAGTGGACTGAGTGTCATGATCTTTAGAGTTATTATGCGAATCAATATCAGAGTCTGAGATTTCCAATGGGTATAAATGAGATATGGACCTTGTCAGTGTTTCGTTAGGATTGATTTCTACTTTTGCAACTCTGACCTCCCCATCGTTGCCTTTAACTAAAGACGATATCCTACCGACTTTCCAAAGAAGCCGGTTACTACCACTACCTTTCACCTGAACTAATTGTCCTACTTGTGGAGTAACATCTACAGTAACTCGAGGCTGCTTATGTAAGATCCTTCGTTCTCTTAAGCTGGTAAGGTACCTGTTAGAGAACATCTCAATGAACTCTTTGAGTATCTGTTGCCCTCTTTTCCAACTCTCTATTAAGTCGACTTTAGTCACAGTAGCTGAGCCAAGGAATTCCTTATCTGATTGATCTGGAAGAACGATTCCACCAATGCACAGAAAGTCGGCAGGAGTCAAAATATGATCAATTTCATCACCTATAGTTGTAAGCGGCCGGGTGTTGACCACTGCCTCCACTTCTTTAATTACTGTCGTCAACTGAGTGGAGTTCATGAGATGTTTATCAATGGTCCTTTTTAGGCAATGTTTAACTAAGCCTATGAGCCGCTCGTAAAAGCCGCCGAACCACGGAGATAGCTCAGGGATGAACTTCCATTTAATATTATTTGCGATGCAGTAATCGCTTGTCAATACATCGGCTGTCAATTTAAATGTTGTGGCGTTGTCTGAGACAATAAGTTTTGGCAATCCTCTGGCAGCTACAAAACGACGTAAAGCCAGCAAACATTCCTCCGAAGTCAAATCATGAACCACTTCCAAGTGGATAGCTCTAACAGCTAAACAGGTGTATAAACACACCCATCTTTTTCCTGACAAGCCGTCATTGCGAACTATGAACGGGCCAAAATAGTCGAGCCCCGTGTACGTGTACGGATTACTATATGTAACTCGCTCTTTTGGGAGAGGTGCCATAGGGGGCAGTTTAAAAGGCCCGCCTGAATGTTTGCGGCACGGAAGGCATTGACATCCAGTACTTCTTTCTGACAAGAGATAATGTGTGTGGCACTCCTACATGGTAATTTCGTTGGTGAATCGCCTCTATTATCTTAGACGTAACCTCATGATTCCGTGGAAGAAGTATCAGGTGTTTTTGACCGTAAGGCCAATCGGTGTTACATAATCTACCTTTGCACCGAAGTAATCCGTCTGAGTCCTTGTAAACACCTAACGATCGACCTAGATCAGTTATTACTCCGTTCGATTCATCTTTATAAAATTCCGCTTGGATCTGTATCAAATTTCCTGTAAATTCACTCTCGTCTTCGAGAGAGTTTGATGTAACAAGTAACTCTTTTTTATTTTCTACGTCGACCATTTCTTCATCAATTGGTTCATTCGATCTGACTTGATGTTCATCATCTACCTTTGTTGGATTTGAAAAACCAGCTTGATTCTCCTCTGGCCTTGTCAAGGTTTCCGTAGGGCCCTGGCCGCCCAAGTTGATTGATGTTAAGGCATTACATTCTGTGGGGCTCACGGGTTGTAGAGGCCATTCTTTCGGATCCTGTTGTAAAAATCCAGGGCCATTCAACCAGACCTTCATATCATCACTAGACGCATTCGGCCTTGTAGCAACATCCGCAGGATTGAGTTGCGTAGGGACGTACTTTACTTGTAGATTAGCTATTCGTCGTATCTCTTCTACTCTTCTAGCTACAAATAGAGGTAGAAGTTTTTCAGTTGAACACCAATTGATCACTATCTGGCTATCTGTCCATAAAAAAATCCGTGCTATGTTTAATTTACTGTGCTTTATCACGCTTTGAATCAGTTTTGCGCCAATATATGCTCCTAATAGTTCGAGTTTAGGTATTTGTAATTCATCTTGTTGTGATTTACTTGCTAATCTGCTTTTTCCTATAATTATTTGAGTCGTAACTTCTGAGCCATAGCTACTGCGCAAGTACACGACAGCTGCATATACCTGTTTCGATGCGTCTGTAAAGACATGAAGCTCATTAGACGTTGTTTCGTCGGGACTCCTGTTCAATTTGGCGCATCTCGGAATCTTGATGTTCTTTATAAGGTTTAGATTTTTGATTGCAGATTTGCATTGCGAGAGACGTGGCTCTGTGAATTTTGTATCCCAATCAATTTTCTGTTGCCAGAGAGTCTGAAGGAATAATTTTGCGGGCAATACTAGGGGAACAGCGTAACCACAAGGATCAAATATTGACGCTATAAGACGTAACATGTCCCTTTTCGTGACAGTAGATGCCTCTATTTGCTTTGTCAATTCGAATCGCAAGCTCAAAGAGTCGTTCTTTATATCCCAATCTAGTCCGAGTACTTTCATGGAATCTATTTCTTTGCTTTTATATTCCAAGGGAATGGTGGCCATGACTTTGACTGAGTTAGAGTTCCATTCGCGTAAATTCATTGAAAGATCATTGAATGTCATTCTGGCTGTAGAGTATAGAGATATAGCATCTTCAACTGAGTCTGATCCGGTCACTAGATTGTCTACGTACAAATCTTCAGCAATCTGGCGGCAGACTGCCTTGTTATTCTTCAATAGATGATACCGAATTACCGCATTCAGTAAAAAGGGGCTGGATATGACTCCAAAGGGCACTCTTCGAAATCTAAGGTGCAGTAAATTCTGCGGAGATGGTGCTTGAGTAATGTCTCTAAGCCACAGGAACCGTGTTACGTCTCGATCCTCTTCCTGAAGACCAACCTGCAGAAATGTTTTTTCAACATCTGCGACTATCGCAATGCGGTGCTCTCGAAAACGAATAAGAAGTCCAGTTAAATCCTTGAGTAACAACGGACCGCGGTACAAACACTCATTAAGGCTCTTATAACCGTTGGTTTTTGCTGATGCATCATATACCAGACGCAACTTATCCCCTTTAGCGATGCAGTGATGTGGAAGGTAATGAATTGGGTGCTTTGCCTTAGTTTGAGAAGCGTCAGGAATGATTTCAATAATGCCTTGCTCTAATTGTTCTGAAAGGATTTTGTCACAGGCTTGGATTGTGCTGGTGTCGATTCTCTTTAGAAGGCTGGTAAGTCTACCGTGAGCTAGTCCAAAGTTTGTTGATAAATCCGGCGGAGTTATAATCCAAGGCCATTTAACATGATACCTGTTATCGTAATATTTAGTTGTTGCGTTAAATTGAGTGATAGCTTCATCATCACGTGATGTCGTGGGCGAGTCCATGGTTCCTATTGACTCCAGATCCCATAATTTCCGTAAATCATCTTTTTGTAGCGGTAGGTCGGGCTTACACAGGCCATTCAGCTCAATACTAGACTGGAAGTACGTAAGCACTGAGAGTTGATCGTAACGGTTTCTATCATTCTTATACCGACCTGACCAGGCCCAACCGAAGATTGATTCAACTAAATAGAGGTTATCTAGCACCTTGATTCTATTACCGGTAATGAGAGAGTCATAGTAATCGTTGCCTATAAGGATATCAACTTGATCACCCATTGATAAATCATCTTGCAAAATAACTGTCTTTGGGGTGATGTCCTTGATATTAAATCCTTCAATTTCGACAGGTATAGGGGGCACGCCATTCGTAATGCGCGAAACCACATTTGCGTAAATACTTGTTTTATTGTTGGTCCTCGTGTTAAAATCCAAACGCACTAAGGGGCTCTCTATCTCATTCGGACGGTCAGCCATAAACGTGAACACTGATAGAGTATTATTATCCAATTTAGCGAGCCTTAATGAATCTACGACTTTATTCGTGACGTAAGTGAGTTGACTACCTGGGTCGAGGAGAATCCGAAAAACCTTTCCGTCTTGTCGCTTGTCACCATGACTGATTGTGGCGATGGCAGTTTGTAAAATGGTAGTACCATTTTTGGTGTCATTTAGCTCATTGATATGTAGAATTTCTGTTTTGACTGGATCTTTCGATGGACATAATGCTCGATTATGGTTACCGTACCGCCCACAGTGGAAGCAATTCCTAAGCGAGCGACATTGTGAGGCCCGGTGCCCCGCACTTAAACAGTTGTAACATCGGCCTTCTAATTTCCCTGTTCTTTCGCGTATGGTTTTAAACTCTGTACACTCATCGTTGAAATGTCCCTTTTTACAGAATATACAAGTCGGTTTAATTTTCTTAGTCTCTACCTCCTTTTTATCACTTTCTGTATATCTTTTTCGTGGACTAGTGTTGGCGTTTCTTTCACTTTGTTGTCTCCTATCTTGACTCCTTCCGTAATATCTCTGATTTGGTGCTCTCCCTTGTCTTGCCGGAAAATTGTTCTTTGTAAAAGTTTTCTGTTCACTATTAATGTGTAAGGCTCCTAAACTGTATTTATCACGGTCTTGACTCGATGTGCCTGGTTGTTGTGAAAGACTTATACTCTCCTTTATCTTATTCGAGGCTTCTTTAGCAGATATGATGCCTTCAATTTGTTTTCGGATTTCATCGATGGAATGAGTCTGATTCTGCCTTCAATCGTAGTTCGTAGATGAGATCCTCGGGAAATTTTTGCATTATAATGACGCGTAAGTAGTTATGATTCACATCTTCGCCTAATGATTTTAAGACTCTTAAGTGTCGCTCTATCTCATTAAATGCTCTCCGGATGTCTACAACCGATTTATCAGCAGCCTTGATGTTATATAATGCCGTGTAATGCGCATCCACTACTGAAGATGTTTTTCCAAAACGTTCCTTGAGTGTAGTCACTGCAATTTGATAGTTTTTATTGGTGATATCCAAACCTTCAAGAGCTCGCTTAGCCTCGCCGTCAAGCACTGATTGTAGATACAACAACTTATCCACGTCCTTGATATCCCGGTTGTCTATATTGGATTCGAACTGATCCCAAAACGCATGCCAGTTGAGTATGTTACCGTTGAACCTAGCGAGCTCCATTTTCGGTAGTTTGCTAGTGACATTGGAATGGCGTTGCGGTTCTGGTTGATTCTCTCGATGATTGTCCTGGTCCTTTAAGGTCAGGTCCAGCTCTACTACTACCTCCTCCGCTTGAATTTGGATGGTCGTGTATGACGACAAATTGTCTGCGGATGGACTTTGAACCATTTTGAAATAATGGTGCATTTCTGTGACAAAACGGTCTATAGCTGATCGGAGTTTAACATAAATAATTTTTGCTGATTTGATATCGATGGAATCTTCCGGTGTACCCTTTGCTTTGTGTAATAAATCTTGCCCATTTTTCATTAATGATTCGACATTTTCGATAAGCAATTTTAACCTGATATCAAGTGCTTCCTCCATTTTGACTCAGACACACTACAGGCTACAACTGAATGAGACGTCTACGAACCAAACCGTTATAATTTGTTGCGACTGTAACAATAAACAACGATGTGACGAGAAATTCAATGTAGCATCTTTAATTATGTTAGTTGTGAACGGAAGGTTAAAATTGAATTTCAAAGTAAACGCAATTAGTTTAATATAAACTTTATAATGGCCTGATTTATATTAAATGCCACAAAACTAACTTTGTTTTATTCTAATAGAACATTTTATCGATCATATAGGCAGATATCCTATTAAGATTACAACTGAAAGTCGGTACGAGTAGGTAGAAAGGTAAAAATTAACGCAACTTAAATTTTATTTTTATTGAGGAATTAGGATTATATATTTATTTATTTATTTGCCAGCATAAGGAGAGATCTGTTGTTCAATTCTAGTTTTTATATACCCAACACTTTAAACATGATACCATTAGGTATGTATAAAAAAATTATTATTCCCAGTTCGCCATACTACTCTAGTTTAAACATGGCTACTATTAATTTAACATGTCATTCCGCAAGCAAAAAGTTACTCACGCACATTATAATAAGAATCAACTTAGCGTGAAACATCGTGCCTATGGTCTAATTCCCAAACAGTAATTTTATTCGAACTGCCCCAAATATAACTTGAACCTGGAGTTAATAGAAAATACACCGGATCGGAGGTCAGACCTAAACTGGATCAAATAGTGACGAGTTAATCTGCAAGCCATGGTAATAACGGTCCGTATGATAAATAAAACACTAAACAATGAGCGTGAGATTATGAATCTTATTAATGGAACATTAAGATCTAAATTCAATTGAAATTCTAAAACCCGAGTTTTTTATGCGGATTCATAGTTGTCATTATGAACCTATAATTTTAAACAAATAATGTTGACCAACCATAAGAGATGCCATTGTAATGTGAACCTTCTAGCTCAGGTGATAAGGTCGCTGTTCGAAAGGATGGACCATAAATCGACCAGCAAATGTTTTTATTTATCTTTCGCTTGTAAGTTTCATCTGTGCGTAATTCAATAATTTACCTAATTACAATAATATTAGGGATACTAAAGATTGGTCAGGTGAGAAAGACTAAATAATTAAATCATCATCTATGTAATCAAACATAGATACTGTAGTGTTTGCTTCTTCAACTGTATCCACTAGTTCCACTACACAATAATATAATAATGAATATCGGCTCCTCGGCTACGCTACGCGACGTGACTCGGCTTCCGTATCTCAAATACCACTGCGCGCTTGCACGCGCGTAGAGTCCGTGTTCGTGCGCAGGAGACGACAGATATACGCATCTCTTTCGCACGTATACTACATCCCTTCCTTATTGTTAAGTTTGTTGTATTAATATTTTTGGATAATTAAATAAAACAGTAATTTCAATAATCATCATTATTTATTTTTTTAATCATTACTTTAACACAACTACTTCCTGCTTCGTTAACTTCCTTAGTACTTTTATACTTCACTTTATTTATGTATATATTTAGCAATATTTTTGCGCTTCATGCATTAGCATTACTTCACGTCTTCCTCTTATCCCTTATTAAATTTTAAGATATATATTTAATTATCTGATTCGCCATCATTCGTCTCTGTCGTCTCTTCGTCCAAGATTTTCCATTGTCCTTCGACCTTTTTTAAATGCATCATGTTTCTTCTCAGTCTTTGTCCAGTTTCGTTATTTTCAATGTTTACATCTCCGCCTTTACAAGATACTACAGTGTGAGGGGTTGGCTCATAATTTGGAGCTAACTTATTTGTCTTATTCATATTTTTAACATAAACCTCATCCCCTACTTTTATGTTTCCATCCTCAACTCTTCTCTTCTTTTCCTTTTTCTTTTTGCTCTCTGTCCCTGTCTCTGACGTCCATATCTTGGTCTTTATAATTATATTCAAACGTATCTATCATCGGTATCTTGTCTCTAAATTTCCGTTGGAAAAATAATTCCGCTGGCGTCTTTCCCGTTGTCGTATGGGGAGTACTATTATACATAGTCAGATATTCCAAGAGCGAATCTTTCTAGTTCTTTTTGTCAATTTGACTTATCTTTAAACGTTTAATAATGTCTCTGTTCTGACGTTCCACCTCTCCATTTTGCTGGGGCCAGTAAGGGATAGTGTTGAACAAATGGATGTCATTATTTTGGCAAAAATCTCTGAACTCCTGACTAACGAACTGTTTACCGTTGTCCGCCGTAATCGTGATTGGACATCCTAGTCGACTAAACATTTCCTTCAATATAGCTATCATAGCCTTGCTTGATATATCGCGGCAAGCCTTTATTTCCTTATACCGCGAATAGTAGTCGATTACTACCAGAAGGTAATCCCCAGACGGCAAAGGACCTAAGAGATCAATTGCAATATCAACCCAGGGGTGTGTCGGCAATTCCCTTCTCTTGATCGGATTTGGGGGATTTGGCGCTGAAACAAGGGTGCATCCTTTACACGACTTAACCAGTCTCTCAACGTCCTTGTCGTACCTGGGCCACCATACTTTAGCTCTAAGCCTAGCTTTCATTCCAACGACTCCAGGATGGCCTTCGTGGGCGGCTTCTAAAACCTTTTCTCGCAATGTTTTTGGTATAACTATTTTACTACCCCTTAAAAGAATATCGCCACAAAAACACAACTCGTTTTCTAAGATTTTGTAACTCTTTATTTGTTGGTCCCATTTGGAGTCATACAGGCCTGCCTTTACTTTTTGTATATCCGAGTCCTCTTTAGAATTGTTTTCTATTTCTTGTAGCGATATTGCTACTGGTCTTATCTGTTCTACTATGTTTTGTACAAAATCTTTTCCTTTAGTGTTGCTGTTCCGTTCATCGAGGTTCTTACATAGTCTGGAAAGGGAGTCGGCAATGTTGGTTTTTCCTGGACGATATATAACTTGAAAGTCGTATGACTGTAGACGTAATATCCATCGTTCGATACGAGCACATGGTTTAGCTTTCGGTCCGAATATCACCTCTAAAGGTTTATGATCGGTTATGAGTTCAAATCTTTTCCCAAAAAGAAACATATGAAAGTGCTCCACTGCCCATACCAGAGCTAAAGCTTCTTTTTCTGTTTGGCAATAACGTCTCTCGCACTCCGTTAAGGTTCTGTTGCCGTAAGCTATTATGCGTGGACCAGCTTCACTTGTTTGTACCAAGATCGCGCCGAGCCCCACAGGACTAGCATCTGCGAATACCATTGTTTTATTTTTAACATTATAGTATCCCAAATTAGAATTCCTTTATTACTTAGTTCGTGTCCTAAAAATTGAATTTTATTAACGTTGTAGATACATTTTTCTTCTTTCAGAACGATATCATGCTCTTTAAGTACCTTCAGCACATTCTGAAGTCTGACATCATGTTCCTTTTGATCTTCGCCAAAAACTAATATGTCGTCAATAAAGTTGACAACTCCCTCACATCCAATTAATATGCGTTCAAGAGTTTTTTGAAATATTTCAGGAGCGCATGTAATGCCGAACATTAATCTTTTGTATTTATATACGCCTTTTCCAGATATGAATGTCGTTATATCCCGTGAGTTTGGATGGATTTCTAGCTGGTGGAATGCGTCCTTAATATCTAATTTACTGAACACTGTAGCATTCCTAAACTTTGGTAGTAGTTGGTCCATAGTCGGTAATGGATGATTTTCCCTTTTAATCGCTTTATTTGCACGTCTCATGTCAACGCAAAGCCGAATGTCACCGTTTTCTTTGATTATAGGCACAATAGGGGATATCCAACTTGGGGGGCCATGGAGTTCTTCTATAATATCTTTTTCCAGTAATTCCGTAATTTTTTCCTCGACTTTGGTTTCTAAAGGTATTGGAATTCTACGGTAAGGCTGAACGATTGGTTTAATCTTATCGTCGATGGGTATTTGAATCATAATATTTTTAAGTTTAGGGAAAGGCTTTAGTTGAATTTGGTTTATTTCTAACCCAATTCTTAAAACCCCCAACTTAGTTGCTGTTGTCTTCCCCAGTAAATTTTGTGTACCTTTATCTACCACATAGAAAATTGCGTTTTCTTCTCTCCCGGCTAATTTAATGTCGGAGCGGAAAGATCCCAGCAGTCGCAAAGGTGTTTTAGATCCATAGGGGAAGAACTTCTTCTTTGGTTCTTTTATTTCGTCAACTACCCTTACTCCCATATCCTTCATTTTTTCCCATGTCTTATCCGTAATTAGATTATTTTTTGATCCTGAATCTATCATCATATTAATTTTTTCTCCTCCCACATCACAGACCACCATGTCATCTCCGTTTATGTTAAATAAATACTCGACTTCTTCGGTTTCAGAGTCCTCCTCTTCCTCTATAATATTTCTTACCTCATGAGCTTTAGGAGATTTTTTAAATTTCTTTGAAAACTGTTTCTGTCGAGTTTCATTATGTTTTATGTCGTCATGTTTTCTTTTCAGGTTCTGACTTTTGCATTGCAACTTAAAATGCCCAATTTTGCCACATTTTAGGCATTTTTTTCCCCTAGCAGGACAGTTTTCACTGTTGGACAAATGTCCCCAGCTCCCGCATCTATAACATTCTTTCCCTTTTCTGTCTGTCTTCTCTTCCACTTTATTAATCTCTATCGGCACGTTGTTTTCTTTATTTTTGTAATCCTCTAATTGCCTGTTAATAGCCTCCAGGGCATTAGCCTCTGAGATAATATTTTCAATCGTCATGTTATCTCCTCCCTTAAGTATTTTTTTCCTCAGTTCTTCTGACGCACATCTTTCTATGATTTGATCAATCAAATGATCTTCTACGTTATCAAATTGACACTTCACCGCTTGTTGTCTAAGGCGCACCAAGAACTTCTCAAATTTTTCATTGTTTTCTTGTTTAATTTGTCTAAAGGTATGCCGTTCAAATCTTTTATTCTGCTTAGGTGCGAAGTAATTGTCCAATTTTTCAATGGCCACCTGGAATACATCCTGCTCACCGGACTCCTCTGATCTTACGTCTGCCCCTGGTATGTTAAAAAATATTTCCTGTAGTTCAGTTCCCCCCCAGTGTAACAAACTTGCTCGTTTTTTAGCAGCAGTCTTAACACCTGCCGCTTCCAGGTAAATATACAAACTCCTCTTCCAACGTTCCCATCGTGTACATACAGAATTGATATCACCTTCGCAGTCAAACTTTTCAAGCGCCAGCGATGGTGTTGTCATTGTTGGCTTCCTGTTGACAAAAAATATTGACTGTAGCAGGCATTAAACAGACGTCATCCATTTAATCCTCCTCAGTCTACGTCCTTCCATCCAAATTTCCATCTGCATATATATATATATTTTTTTTTTTTTTTTTTTTACATATAATATATTGTATATATGTTGATTTATGAACTGTAGTAGGCACTAAACAGACGTCATCCGTTTAATACTTCTCAGTCCGCATCCTTCCATCCAATTTTTCATTATTATTATTATTATTATTTTTTTACATATTATGTATTTTATATATTATATTGATTTATGAACTGTAGTAGGCACTAAACAGACGTCATCTGTTCAATCCTACTCAGTCCGCATCCTTCCTTCCCAGTTTCTATGCATTTTTCCAGGTATATTACAGTCATCATCTGCATACCTATACATCTAAGTCGTAACAGCCATCACGCTTTACAACATCTTGCTTGGTACTATAGGTTTTGATTTTGACATATTTTGCATACATTTAAATTTTCACTTACTGGACTATTTACTCTCCTATTACTGGACTATTAAAACCTAAGTAATATAATCAATTTTTTCTAAAAGTCATACAGTGTAAAATAGGAATGTATGTATCTTCCTTCATTTGAAATCACACAATGACTAAGAAATAGATATTTACTATAATGTCAACGCCAGAAATTTATGTGACCGGACTATTATATTTCGACTGGTCTATTAGGTCAACATCTCTATCGAATAGGTACCTTAAGAAAACAAACTTAAACAATGCCATAATCAAAACATTTTGTGAAATACGACCCTATGTAGTGGCATTAAGTGAAAATAATAGCAAAGTTATAAGTACTATTACCGCTATGGCGTTATGTCCATTTAATTTCTTAGTTAGGTTATTTCAAATCACTACATTAACGTAACCTAAAAAAAGAACAGGAAACAAAACAATATTTATTTTGTTAAAGTATAAGAAGTCCCTTTAAGAAGCACAAGGTTCAATTTCGCATGTCGCTGTCTTGAATTACAAAGCTACGCCGCGCGCTCGCCGACCGACAGGTCGCGGCTCGATCGTGTTTATATTATAACCTATACTTACAGTATACTGCACGGCTTTTGTCATCTACGCTTGAGTTGTATGATTATTTTAATAATATATACGTTATTTTTACCTCTTGTAAACTTGAGCATTACTACTATTAAGATATAGAAAGCACTTACCGTATTTCTACGGGATTCCGATCAAGTTATGCTACACGCCATTACATGCGCAAGCGATCTCTGTTTTTATTGTTTTTTTTTCCACGCTGTCAACCGCTAGGGATTGACACCGATGCTAGTGTTGTTGCAAGTTTTGATTTTCCGGTTAACACTACCTAGGTACCTACTACGCCATGCACACTCATCTTTAACTGTTTATGCAATCTGTTCAAATTAGATGTCCGTACACTGTTGATCTCAAAATAACGACGTAAATACAAAGACATGTATTGATTTACGTTCCTTAAACACATTATGTTGCTACACTTTTATTTGAAACCAGGTAGGTGTGTATACATGTATCTATTCCTTCGTATTTAGTAATTTTGAAATGTCACCAAGTTATATATTATAATGACTTACCGATTTAGCCCGTCGCCAAAATGTAGTGTTTGCTTCTTCAACTGTATCCACTAGTTCCACTACACAATAATATAATAATGAATATCGGCTCCTCGGCTACGCTACGCGACGTGACTCGGCTTCCGTATCTCAAATACCACTGCGCGCTTGCACGCGTGTAGAGTCCGTGTTCGTGCGCAGGAGACGACAGATATACGCATCTCTTTCGCACGTATACTACAGATACCAAAATGAAATCTTGTTTGTGTTAACGCAACATTATAAATATAGATTATTATGATTAAATCTACCTACAGTTCACCTTAACTTCTTAGGTATGAGTTGGTAGCTAATTACGAATGCTGATAGATACCTACCTATGTATTTATAGAGACGTTCTTCATTGATAATTTTTATGGTAGGTAGGTTTTGTGATGGTGTTACCTGCATCACATTGTTGATATTGAACTACCCCCCACTACGGCCTTAGGTATATAATTACTTAATTAGATTCTTTAAAATTCTTTAAATGCACTGGACAGTCATATCTTGTCGTATGTTGTCGATGGGTAAGTACACCATGTATACCCATCTTACACCGTACACCTGACGATTGCCGTAACGACGAGGGTTAGCGCCACGTCCGGTGCAACAAGACCCCGGTCGCAACGGCTGCATGCTTCGCGCCGCGGTAGTGGAAGCAGATCAGCTTATACTGGACGAGTAGCAAGTGTATTTTTGTTCGCTAACCGTCAATAAATTAATAATTATTGTAACGCTTTTAATTCAAAGTGCATAAATGAATCCCTAAGTAATAAAGAGTCATTAAAACACCTACATACATTAAATTGTGTGTAGGTAATGTAATTAGGAAAAACCACTGGAAAAATCACGAGTATATTAATGTCAATATACAACTACAATATACACGAGTAGGTACCTACTAAATTGTGCTTCATTGAGATTCTTTGTTCCTCGTCGTAATCGTACCTACCTATCAAATAAATAGGTATGTCGTGATAATTTGCCATTTGTAGTTTAAAACTATTGTACAGACTGTAGGTATCCTCCTTGAGCTGATCGATGAGTGTGGCGATGCGCATAACCGCGGCGCCACTCTGGCGGCAATGTACATTTTTCGAAGCAAGTGTCATAAGCTGATTATTTTTGTATAGGTATACTTAGAGACATTGCACTCGCTTTGTATATTGAATTGAAGAGCAAGAATATTCAGTCAAAATGTAATTGTATATGTGCACCGTTGATCCACTAATATTCCCTACATAACCCCTTTTCGCCCGGAAAGGGTTACATTTTTGAATCAAAAAATGTATCTCTTTAGTTAGCTGAATAAATAAACTATTTGTCTTTTTAAATCAATATATATGAAGCAAAGGAACGAACTTTTCTGTTTAAGCTAGCTAATCTTAGTAACACAACACTCAATAAATTTAAGTGCGGAAATAAATTAAAGAAATTGCCAATTTATTTACTACATAGAAACGATTTTAAATCCATTGTCATTATGTTGTGTGATTGATTATTGTATTAATAGGTAAAATGTATTGCATATGTAAAAAAAATTCCAGCATGCTCCACCATGTCGTCAAGCTCACCATATTTCTATACCATTTAATCTATAGAATGAACTGATACTACTGGAGAGATATGTAAACATACACATGGCCTGGACAAATGGTGAGATGACGATAACTCATTGCTGGTATCCAATACCTACTCATTACCTACACATACCTACACATGAGTCTCACATGATTTGATTAACCACTTGGTTTCTTGAGTTTAATAGTCGCCTCCAAACCTCCCCTTACAGCGACCCCATACCTCACATTAGGTGTACCCTGAGTTCGTAGCCATCAATCGACTCCATCGGCTCACTGATTTCACTGAGTGCTGATATACGTTAGTCCATCTACGTGAGACACATCATCATCCTAATAACACAATAAGAAAGTTTAAGAATTGATATAAAAGCAATTATTCTAGCACTCACCATTAATGAATTCGCACACAACCACCTTTCTTCCCGTCGTCCGAGCGTCTACCCTCTTGTGTTGCTCTTAAAAATCATAACAACCTAGAAGCGATGTTAAACTTGAACGTGACTGCCAGCGCCATCTATCCATGACGCTGGCAACTATTGGCTGGTTTGCGATATTCGCGACAGTACTGTAGGACCGCGGTCATATCTTATAAAAATGACATCTGGTAGAATTCTAAGACGTAAACGCAGACAGCTGATCGATGACTCACCACAGCGCTCAGACCAACCTGCAATATGCCATGCTTTCGGCCGGAGTCATTCAGAGCGATAGCACGCGTTTATTATCTCCGTTTAAACATTTTAAATAAAAATTAAGTGCATTATTTCGGCAACAACACAGAGTGAACCTTAAGTGCAGTGTTAAGCGTCTGTTTTAGCGTAACGATCTCAGTGCAAAATATTTTAAGATTCGATACCGTACACGGCTATTTGTTTCACATCGACATTCAACCCAAGCTCTCGCTTACGCGCGGCACTAATGAGCGGACTGAACGATAATACACACCTCGTCGATTCCGATATCGAATCGAACGAGGCACTTGCGCCTACCGCCAGCATTATGCTTACAACACCGCCACACAAATATTCATCAAATCCAGACCTTTCCTTGGAAACTCGGAAGCGTAAGTTTGACAACATGCAAGCCTCAAATTTACCTGATGAAATCGGAGAAGTTATTGATCGCAAGTTCTCGGACATACAGACCAATATAACCGCGACCATAAACACTGCGTTGGCTGCTTGCTTGGCAACAGAATTCTCAAAAATTACGGCGACATTAACTGACATTAAAACGGATATTAACAAACTTAATCGAGATAACACCACCATCAATCAAACACTAGCGGAGGTAAAAACTCGATTAGACGACATTGATAACTCCTTGCAGTTTACCAGCTCGCGTCAGGACTCGCAAGAATCCCGACTTGAAGCTATAGAATCGAATGTGTCAACATATAAAGAACAGGCCAGCCGTATACATGTGCTCGAATGTGCTATAGACAAGATGGAACAACAGGCAAGAATGAGCAACCTGGAAATATGTAACATACCGGAGAAACGGGGCGAAAATCTACTTACTATTTTTAATAACATCGGAACCGCAATAAGGATCACATTTACGCCAGGTGACATCGTGTCAATTCACCGGGTTCCGCACGCTAACCCTAACTCCAGTCTGCCTAAAAACATCATAGTACGTCTCACATCAGTTATGTTACGCGACAACATTTTAGCTGCATTCCGCACCGCCAAGGGAATAAATACGACTCAATTGGCGCTAAGCGGCCCCACACAAAAAATATACCTTAACGAGCATCTAACGCTCAAAAATAAATTACTGCTAAGACGGACTCGCGAGGCCGCCTCGAAACACAACTATAAGTACGTCTGGGTGAGGCATGCGTCCATCTTAGTGCGGAAAGAAGACACATCTCCAGTACTCGCCATACGAAGTGACCTTGACCTACTTAAGTTATCAGCGACGAGTTCCTGACACAATAAGACGCGTGCACGTTTATTACTTTTATGGAAATTCAATGCAAACTCTAATCTGTGATTGCTGTATAATTACCAAATTCTCATGTCTACTGATGAGTATGTTATATGTATTTTTTACTAACTATTTGCCTATGCCTACAGTACGAAATTGTCAGAGCGGTCTATTATATAAGTACCTAAACTATGCGGGACACGACATATACTCGTGTATTGTAAATAAGATACCTTTAAGTTTAATGCATAATAAGAACATTTATAGCGTATCACAATTTAATAATGGATAGTAATTATTCTGTATATTACCAGAACTGTCGGGGCCTTCGTACAAAATTAAATACTCTGTATATGAATATTCTTTCTCATGACTATGACGTAATTATTTTAACGGAAACCTGGTTATGCCCAGACATAGCTAATAATGAATTTATGGATTCACGTTATGCAGTGTTCCGTTGCGATAGGGATTGCGTGGGCAGCGGGCGCGGCATCGGTGGCGGCGTGCTTGTGGCCGTGCTGCGCCAGCACCGCGCGGCCGCGCGCGCGCCGCTGCCCGCGCCGCCCGGTCGATCCGCGCTTCCGCCTCTTGTAGATAATATAATCGTCGAAATATCGGTTGGTCATCATAGGAAACACGTCATTAGTGCAGTGTATATTCCACCGCAGCAACCTTCCTTAACGTATGAAATACATTTTGAACAGTTACACGAGCTGCTTTCAGAGGCCGAAATAAGTAGTTACTGGATTGTTGGAGATTATAATTACTCCTCGCTCGCTTGGCAAGATCAAGGAAACCGTTCAAGTATAATTTCAAACGAACATATATCCCTTCGTGAAAAGTGCCTTATTGATTTTATCGAGCTATATAACCTTACTCAGTATAATATATGCTACAACAGAGGGGGAAAGATTTTAGATTTATTCCTCACCGACGATTCCAACTGTACCTGCTTTCGAGCTCCCGTCACTCTTGTACCTCCTGATGACCACCACCCCCCGTTTTACGTTTTAGTACCATTTAAGAATCAAAATAAAACCATTTCCCCGCCGCCAAAATATAAATATTGTTTTCACAAAGCTGACTACACGGTTATTAGTAAGGAACTTGAATCAACTCCATGGGCTGACTTCTTCAACAACTTATCAGCTGATTGTGCGGTAACCCAATTTTACGAACGTATTTACACAATAGTAAAAAAATATATTCCATATAAAAAAACATATTCCGGTAAATTTCCCCGTTGGTTTTCCCCTGCATTAATACACATATACAAAAATAAAAAGCAAGCCTGGGTAAAATGGAAAAAATACAAAAATTTAGTCGATTATGAGACCTTTTCCAAGCTAAGGAGTCGATTTAAAGCGGAATCAATTAAATGTTATAATAAATACTTAAATGTAGTAGAGAATAGTATACAAGGCAATGTAAAATACTTTTGGACTTACATTTCGAATCGTAAACATTCTTCAGAGATTCCTAACACTATGTCATATCAAAATGTACAATCCAGTGACCTAGTAGAAATTTGCAATATGTTCTCGGCTTTCTTTCTCTCCGTCTTCGAACCTTCGACAGTAACCGACGATTTCGACATCACCGAAAATAATCCGACTTCACATATAAACATACACAATATACATATATCTACAAGTAATATTACCCATGAACTAAACCAACTTGACGTATCTAAAGGTAAAGGCCCCGACAATATCCCTCCTATATTCCTTAAAAAAGTTGCAAAATCAATAAGTGTACCTCTTACTATTTTATATAACAAATGCCTAAATGAAGGAGTTTTTCCAACTATATGGAAAACAGCAAACATTGTACCAGTACATAAGGGAGGATCCAAACAATTAATTGAGAATTACAGACCGATATCTATTTTATCCACTCTGTCAAAGGTTTTCGAAAAATTAGTCCATAAAAAAATTTACCCCAATATACATAATCAACTAATTTCAAATCAGCATGGTTTCGTTCAACGTCGTTCAACAACTACGAATCTTCTTGTCTATACAACGTACTTATTCGAAAGCCTAGATAATAACTTACAGGTAGACAGTGTTTACACTGACTTCAGAAAAGCCTTTGACAGGGTGGACCACCAATTGCTTCTGGAAAAGATAGCTTTTAATGGGATACGTGGAAACTTATGGCGTTGGTTCAAATCTTATATTACAAACCGCTCTCAAAAAATTACCATAAAGGGATATGAGTCACATGCTACTACAATCAGTTCCGGAGTCCCACAGGGATCCATATTGGGTCCACTGCTATTCGCAATATTTATAAATGACATAAGTTCCTGCTTTAACTATTGTAATATCCTACTCTATGCAGATGACCTCAAAATATATCATACCGTTAGTAATCACAACGACTGTGGGAAATTTCAGCAGGACTTAAATCGCTTCTCGGACTATTGTCATGCCAATAAACTTAGACTCAATATGGACAAATGTAAACTTATCAAATTTACAAAAAAAAGACTAACTCTAGATGACTCATATTACTTATGTAACACCAAACTAACCATAGTCCATTCAATAAGAGATCTTGGAATTACATTTGATTCAAAGTTACATCTTGATCAACATGTAAATAATGTAATCAGTAAAGCGTTCAAGATGTATGGTTTTGTAATGCGCTCTAGTACCGAATTTCGTCATCCGAACACATATCTACACCTATTCAAGTCACTAATTCGCTCTCAACTAGAACACAATGTATCTGTTTGGAACCCTTATTACAATAAATATAACGAGGCCCTCGAGACCGTTCAAAAAAAGTTTCTAAATACTATGTATTATCGTTGTCATCGCAGTAGATTATCTTATCCAGAGTTACTTAAGAAATATTGCATGTTAGATCTTAGTTCTAGGCGCTCATTACTTGAAGCATTAGTACTATACGGCATCTGTAATAATCAGTTTGACTGTATTGCTCTTAACAACAAACTTAGCTATAGAGTACCCACCCGCAGTAGACAGCGAGAGGCGCGCCCTCACCAGCTGTTTGTAACCGGCCGCTGCCGCACGCACGCTGGCGAGCGCGCTCCTCTGCGCAGACTTGTCAGTACATACAATAAAAAATTTAACCACATAGACATTTTTGGTTGTAGTTTAAGTGTTTATAAAAAACATATTATTGATGCTTTAACACGCCCTACAACCTAAGTACTTCTTCTACCTTCTCGCACTGTATTTCAAGTACCTACCTACATAATAAATGTATATTTATATAACTAACCATTCTATGTTGTTGTTGGCACCGGGAGTCCTTAAGACTGACGGTGATTAGTTTGGCTCTGAATGAACATTACTCATAGCAATAAGTGGTAAGCGGTGTGGGCCACACATATTGTAGTGATTATAAGTAATTAGTTTAATAAGGACCATTTGTAGTGGCTGTTTGTTTACCTAAATAAATTTAAAAAAAAAAAAAATATGTTTTAATTATGACGATATAAATATAACTACGCCCTGTGCGCCGCAGCCTTCCATCAGCTCCCGGGGTCCAAGTCCAAACCACGAGCAAATAAATAATACTAATCATTATGTTACTCGCTTTGGCAGGATGGTGAGACCTCCTGATCGGTGGACCTACCCTGTACCTGAACCTCGTCGCAATTAGATTAAGTATTACCTACTCAGATGTAAACAATAAATTGTTTTCGCATGATAAACATAAAAATCTAGTGATGTAGTTATAATTAAATTAGAAAGCAGTCTGATTACTTAAAATTTGAATGTGAGAAAAATAATTAGTGAATGTTATAATGAATTAAAATGTAGATGGATACTTACACTTGCATGTGTAAGTTTATATCTCATCTTGTATAAAAAAAAAAATATATATATATATATATATATACATAGGTTACAGTATGCATGTAGGTACCTATATAATGAATTTAATTAAGGGATTATTTAAAGGAAGGAGAATGTATGAATGTAGGTAATAAATAAATTGTTATTTTTTGGTTTTTTCAAAGGGGAGTTGTCAGTATTTATATGTGGGTAGATTGAGATGTAGGGTAGGTTGATCGGCATGCATGGTATAATAATATACTCCGCCTGGTACTCCATTCCGAGATTCGCGTATGACCTAACTGACACGCGCCTACGTCATCATGCTGTTTACAGGTTCTCAAACTTTGAAATGTGGGAGAATTTTAACCAACGATGAAAATTATTTTAACGGCATTAATTTTAAGTTATTCATGTAGAAACATAGTAAAATAAAACAAATCTAATGTATTAAATTAAACTTTATTTATCTATACAAGACAAACGTTTGAAAAACTAATTCACAGTTACACATTAATTACCAAGCTTACGGCGTGAAAAGTTTGGAAAACACTGCGACTGCTGACACTGAGCGAGAAGGAAATAACAATTAACACGCGTTCGACAAGGATGACGGTCAGGGCATGAAGTTATCTAGATCCGAATTGTCAAATGTGCACAGCGCTATCCTGTGTTGCCAGTAGTATAAACAGAATTACCCGAAAGTCTGAAATTTCTTTCGTGAATCGGAAGATATTGCTAACGAGTAATTAAAAATGACGTGTTATTGTAAAATTTAAGCTAAAATACATATAAATGAAAATTATAAAATTATAAAGAAATATTTTAACTTATTAACCATAGGTATAATGTACCCATGTAACATGTTATGTTGAAATAAAGTGGCAATGTTATTGTGACGTAGGCCCGTGTCACTCTGGGAATGGAAGACCATGTTTTATTAGACCATGATCGGCATGCAAGAAAAATAATAAATGAATGAATGAATGATCATTTATTTGTCAATAGTGGGTTTACAAAAAGGTCTTAAAACTATTTACAATATGTAAGTATATAGGATCTCCACATTGTGCCTACAAACTAGCATACAAATTTAATTAAACTAGCCTAATTCCATGCAAATATATTATAGCTATTAACTTATCTATTAAGGAACTCGCCCACACTGTAGAAACATTTCTGACACAGCCAAGCTTTCATCATTTTCTTAAATGTTGTATTTTTTTTTCCCTTTAAATTCATCTGGTAACTTATTATAAATTGTAATGCACATGCTGTATGAATTTTTAGACGCTAATTCTAGTTTTGTAGCTGGTTTGTGTAATTTATGCCTGTACTGTTGTCTAACATTACGAGAGCTCATCTGTTGTGCTTCTATAAATTGATCTTTATATTTATGAACAAACATACAGACCTCAGCTATATATAAGCAAGCAACTGTTAAAATATTGTGCTGTATGAAGAAAGGTCGACACGATGCACCTCGCTCTAAATCAAAAACAGCCCTGACACACCGCTTTTGAGCCAAGAATATTTGATTAATTAGTGTACAATTACCCCAAACAACTAATCCATATCTTATTGTTGAGCTAACGTAACCATGGTATGCCATTAAAGCTGCTTCTGTGGAAACTGTTTGTCTGGTGCGTCTCAAGGCAAACACAAAACTGTTGAGTTTTGAATAGACTTTCTCTACATGTTCTCGCCATTTGCAATGACAGTCAACTATTATTCCCAAAAATTTCGTATATTTAACTTCTTCTATAGGATCGTTATTATAGTTTACATTTAAGTTAGGCGGCATAACTCGTTCTGTATGAATTTTTTTTTTTTTTTTTTTTTTTATGTTATAGTCAGCAAACGAGCAGACGAGCCGCCTGATGGGAAGCGGTCATCAAATTGAATATAATTTGTTTTTTTAATATTAACCTTCAAATTATTTACTTCGAGCCACTGAACGGTTTGAGCTAATGCTAAATTTATATCATTATTATATGTCAGAATATCATTACATTTAATTATAATTGATGTGTCATCTGCAAATAGAATACATTTGTGGGATAAGTAATTCGGCAAGTCATTGATATACATTAAAAATAGTAAAGGTCCCAATATACTCCCTTGAGGAACTCCGTAACCATTGTTTATATAGGAAGATCTATAAGATTCTATAGATCGAGAATTGTTACAGTACTTGAGAATCTCTACACATTGCATCCTGTTATCAAGGTAGTCTTTAATCCAATCGAGTGCGGGACCTCGTATACCATATCTGTATAATTTGGCAAGTAGTCGCTTATGGCATACAAAATCAAACGCCTTACTCATGTCCATAAATAGGACCGTAACTGGCATTTTATTGTCTATTGCATCTATCACACGTCTAATTAATTTGAATGTTGCCAGAGATGTGCATTTGGATTTACGAAAGCCGTGCTGTTCTTCATTAATTACATTATTCTTCTCGAAAAATTTTATTAGTCTATTATACATAGCCTTCTCAAATATTTTTGCAAAAATAGGTATTAACGTAACTGGCCTATAATTACTCATTTCGGTTTTGACTCCGTTCTTATACAGAGGCTTAACCACTGCCATTTTTAACTCTTCAGGAAAGACTCCCTGTATGAGTGAAAGATTAATAACATGAGCGAGCGGTTCTGCAATAATTAACATACTTTTCTTTATAATGTCAGTTCTCACGTTATCATGTCCAACAGCATTTGAATTATTAAGCGAACAAATTATTCTAATCAATTCATTTACATTAATAGGATTCAGAAACATTGTTAGATTATTATTATCAATTTGAATGTCATTGGTAGTAGTAGATGTCAAATTATTATTTACTATTTCAATAAAGTAATTATTGAACCTTTCTGCAATATCTTGAGGATCAACAATACATTTTTTATTTATCACTATTTTATCCACTGATTTACTGTTACAGTCCGCAGAGCTATACTTTTTTATAATATTCCACACTGCTTTACATTTGTTACTATTTTTGTTTATATAATTTAAGTTTTCTGTCTTTCTATGCGCTAATATACAACGTTTAAGCAAGCGTGTATAGTTTTTATATTTTAATAAACTTTGTTTACATTTTCAGCCTAATAAATATAACTGTCTTTTTTTACGACAGCAAGCACGTAAGCTTTTTGTTAAACATTTCGAGTTAACCGATGCACTTGTCACCTTAATTCTAATGATGGGAAAACATAATTGATAGAACAGGAGATAATGTTCATAAAATTTTCTGAACCCTTGTGCTGCATTATTTTCGTCGAACACGTCCTTGAAAGATAATGAGGATAAACACAGGAGAAACTTTTCTAGATTTTCTTGACTGTAGTCCCTCTTAGTTTCATACCACCATTTTACTGGAGGAGGAATGCGTTTTTTGATAGGCATAAGAAACGTTTGTGCCGTATGATCAGAAAGACCTAAATCATGTATTATTGTTTTCCCGTCCTTCACATTGGTTGCTATGTGGTCTATGCAGGTTTCTGTATCAGCTGTAATTCTCGTAGGTTTCGTATTAGTTAATTTTAAACCATAAGTTTTTAAAGTTTGCTCAAGTTCTTTCGATATTGCTGTGTTTTTGATAGTGTCTATATTGAAATCCCCACAAAGTACATATTTTTTCCTGCTGTGACGACAAGCGATATGAAGTAATTCGTCAAGCTTGTGAAAGAACAATGATGAGGGCGATGCTGGAACCTTATTTGTATAAACACAGATCACGACTATGCTATATTGTGGAATAGTTACAGCACAACATTCAAAAACGTATGATTCAGCAAGATGTATAATCTCTGTGACAGGTGTAAAGCTCAATGTATTTCTAATTAGAATCATAACTCCTCCCCTTTTTGCTTGCTTACGGGAGTAATGGGCAGCTACATGGAAGTTTTGTATTTTTAAGTTGGCCTCTGATCCTCGAAGGATATTGGTTTCACTTAAGCATAAGATATCTACATGTGTACCTTCATTCTCTAGATCTAGTATTGTAGAGGCGAGTAGTTCTTGTTTATTAATTGCCCCTGAAATATTTTGGTGCATGATTCCTAATCTGTTTTCAAAGGCGTTAGCGACGAAAAAATTTGCCCCTGACCGTTGATTCAGCTGTTATCTTCTGCCTATTCGATACTTCCAAATCTGGCGCCACTTCAGGTCCTTCGTCAGTCTATAATCAGCTGAGGTGGTTTCATTGCACGTTTCCCAATACTTTACAGTTGATGCTTGTAGATGAGTGACTAGGCGGTCGGTCGGTATATCTTTCGATACCTCCCATTATATACATATATACTCTCCCGGCCGATTTCGACCACGGCGACTGTTTCAGCTCCGTTGCTGAAGACGTTCGTGTGCCCGCGTGTGGCTTGCGTAGCCGATCTTATTAACAAAGACCCGTGCACACAACGGGCAGGTAAGGACACCATTGGTGTAATTATACCTAATAGCCGCTGGTGGTCGGGCTTTCAGCTCATCCCGTCTGATATCTAGTTCCATAAGTCGACGGGATTCAAAGTCATCAGTTTGTTTAATGACAAAAGATCTCCATATAGGGCGGTCGGCCGCCTGCTTCTCCCACAGAAGCGGGTCAATGTTGCAGTTCTTCATGTGGCGCTTAAGCAAATCTTTATATCTGAGAAGTTGCCCGCCATGCTTTCGCTTGCCCTCCTCCAGCTCACAGACGTAGATATGACCGATTTAGGCGGCCAAAAGTGGTGTACTGCCATCTCGCCGAAATATTTTTCGCCTAATTTCACTTCCCAACTAACTTATTGCAGTACTTTTAGTTGGCAAACTAATGCTTAGCATATTATTATTTAGCATAATTTTTATTTGATCACAATTTTATTTAGCAGATGTTCGTTTTACCACGATTTATTTAGAAAAATAGTCAATAAGCAAATGTTTTATTATACCTAACTATTTATTGTTAAATAACGTTTGCCCAAATTGAAACTTCGCATACTTTTTATTTGATCACAATTATATTTAGCATTTTTTTTATGCCCGTAAAACGAAACTGCTCCCAGAGATAGGTAGGTTATGGTATTTTTTTTTTATGACTTTTAAAACGAAAGTGCTCCCAGAGATAGGTAGGTTTGGGTTATTTTTTTTTGATGACCCTAAAACTGAAACTGCTCCCAGAGATAGGTAGGTTAGGGTTATTTTTTTATGACTCTAAAAACGAACCTGCACTCAGATTTAGGTAGGTTAGGGTTATTTTTTTTGATGACCCTAAAACCGAAACTGCACTCAGAAATAGGTAGGTTGGGGTTTTTTTTTTTGATGACTCTAAAACCGAATCTGCACCCAGAGAGGTTAGGGTTATTTTTTTTTGATGACCCTAAAACCGAAACTGCTCCCAGAGATAGGTAAGTTAGGGTTTTTTTTTTATGACTCTAAAAACGAACCTGCACTCAGAGTAGGTTAGGGTTATTTTTTTTGATGACCCTAAAACCGAAACTGCACCCAGAGATAGGTAGGTTAGGGTTATTTTTTTTTTGATGACCCTAAAACCGAATCAGCTCCCAGAGATAGGTAGGTTAGGGTTATTCTTTTTTTGATGACCCTAAAACTGAAACTGCTCCCAGAGATAGGTAGGTTAGGGTTATTTTTTTATGACTCTAAAAACGAACCTGCACTCAGATTTAGGTAGGTTAGGGTTATTTTTTTTGATGACCCTAAAACCGAAACTGCACCCAGAAATAGGTAGGTTAGGGTTTTTTTTTTGATGACCCTAAAACCGAATCTGCACCCAGAGAGGTTAGGGTTATTTTTTTTGATGACCCTAAAACCGAAACTGCTCCCAGAGATAGGTAAGTTAGGGTTATTTTTTTTATGATTCTAAAAACGAACCTGCACTCAGAGATAGGTAGGTTAGGGTTATTTTTTTTGATGACCCTAAAACCGAAACTGCACCCAGAGATAGGTAGGTTAGGGTTATTTTTTTTTGATGACCCTAAAACCGAATCTGCACTCAGATTTAGGTAGTTTAGTGTTATTTTTTTTGATGACCCTAAAACCGAAACTGCACCCAGAAATAGGTAGGTTAGGGTTTTTTTTTTGATGACCCTAAAACCGAATCTGCACCCAGAGAGGTTAGGGTTATTTTTTTTGATGACTCTAAAACCGAAACTGCTCCCAGAGATAGGTAGGTTATTCACAATATTAGGCGAAAAATAATTTATGCCTATCAATACATTCGACATAACAATAAAAGACATTTTGAAACATGACCAACTAAATATTTTGCCATACAATAATATTGTAAATAATCATTTGCGACATGTTATATATGGGAAACATTGGTTTGCCATCTGATAGTTTTGCCAAATGATACTATGGGAAAAATAGTTTGGGAAGTGATAATTTGCCATACAATTTTAGGCCACATATTAGTAAACCCCAAAAGTCGATTTTGCAAAACCGGCCAAGTGCGAGTCGGACTCGCGTTCCAAGGGTTCCGTATATTACACAATTTTTAACAATCAGTGCCGGATTAAGATATTTTGATGCCCTAAGCATTTCTAGGTGCCCCCTCTCCCTAGGGTCATCAAGATTACATTGATTTTTTGGTAAATTGAGAGAAGTTCATTGCCGCATTACAGCTGAGAATGGAAATCAGTCACATCATTTTATCACGAAAATTGACAGTGCCGCAGCAGTAATGTTGCAACAGAGTACCTAATGCTGTTGCAGTCGCCACCCGAATGTCACCTTTATCATAGCTTAGAAAGTAATAGAAACGCGAGCGAAGCGAGCGCGGAAATTTTTCGATATAAAAACGCAATATGATAGACAGTTGTACATTTTTACTTTTAGTATGGAAATCAGTCACATCATTTTATCACGGAAGTTGACAGTACTGCAGCAGTAACGTTGCAACAGAGTAATGTTGCTGCAGTCGCCACCCGAATGTCACCTTTATCATAACGCGACGCTTGACGCTTTATTAAAACGCGAGCGAAGCGAGCGCGAAAATTTTTCGATATAAAAACGCAATTTTAGTTTTAGTCCCAACCAGGCGCGAATCCAGGATTTCATACAGAGAAGGGATGGGACAGTTTTCTATCAGCCTAGCTTCGCATAGGGCTCGATATTTAAGGGTCTCAGCGAGGTTGTTTTCATGCATAAAATATGCAAGAAAGCAGAGCTTGGAATTGAATTGGCGAAGTGTGAGAAAGGCAGTAGGCCCAGTTGCGAAAGAGGAAAGCTTGGATTTGGATCCACGCCCAAGTGTAATTAAGGCAGAAGATCAACTTTGCCGTAAGGCAGAAGGCCTCGCATAAGACCTAACGCCGAACCGCAAAAGAGTGGGTTGAAATCGAATCTATGCATGTAATCACGACTCTTCTACTGCGACCGATTGTTTCCCAAAGAATTACGCGCCATTATTTTTGCAAATTAGCTTTTGGACAGCTAAAAAATCGTGTGGTAAAAATGATGTGTCTGTCCCTAATTTTAAAATTTGTTCACCTTTTTCAACCTGGCATTTTGGTGCCCCCCCTGAACGTGGTGCCGTAAGCACGTGCTTGTTTTGCTTATTGGTTACAAAGTCTTTATTAATTCAACCATTAAAGTCGACGAGTACAAAAAACTTTGAGCTAGCTCTCAATTTAACATTTTTTTTTAAACATTATTTTTAATTTGACCTTACAATTACTCGTAAGTAGGTAAGACCGTTAAATATTTAAAATGATTATCTTATCAGAAAATTATCACCAATTACTCTAAGAAAACTACTACTCTAAGTAATCCGGCACTGTTAACAATGTATTTTTTATGTGAAACGTGAGTGAAATCTCTTTAAAAAATCCGTAGGGGTCGGATCAAAAACTGTAATTAAGTCCGACTCACGCTTGACTGTACATTTCTAATAGGTTTTCCTGTCATCTATAGGTATAGACCTATTTTATGTATTTTTTTAAAAATTTAAGACTTAGTAGTTTCGGAGATAAGGGGGGGGGGGGGAATGGTCATTTTTTGCCTATTTTCTTGAATAACTTCTAAACTGTTTATTCGAAAATTATAAAAAAATATATTTGAGATCCTTACAATAAGCTCTTTCATTTGATATGTAACATGATATAGTTTGAAAATTTTTTTTTTTTCATTTTTTCATTTACCCCCCAAAAGTGGCCCCCATGTTTAAAATTCATTTGTTTACGTTACATGTCCGTATTTGGGTCACAAACTTACATATGTGTACCAAATTTCAACTTGATTGGTCCAGTAGTTCCGGAGAAAATCGGCTGTGACAGACGGACAGACAGACAGACAGACAGCTGACAGACGCACGAGTGATCCTATAATGGTTCCGTTTTTTCCTTTTGAGGTACGGAACCCTAAAAATCAACATATTGATAAAAAAATATCACGTGGAGGTAGTTTATAGACCCAGGCATATTATATGACCCTCCCCACTCCTTATCATCAAACTTGAACCGCATAACAGGCAGTCGAACTCTGACTATCGCTCAGCGCGCAAGTTTCTGTTCTCGACGCTCCAAAATATTGCAAGTTTTCCCAAGTGTTTAATTGGTTTTTCTGATGTTTTCATAAAGTTTTTTTGATGGATTCCAGTTATTCAGGTAAGAATTTATATATCTCAATAATTTTATATTACATTTTTGACATTTATCATATATTTTGAGCTCGTTAAATATGACCCTTCACAAAATGTTGTTTTTTCATAGATTTTGATTTTCAATGGTATTTTTGTTATACTTCAGGGTGCGTCCCTGTCTTGTATTGTATATGCCTGAACAGATTACTTAGTCGTCTTTATGGTGTCTCAGAAATCCCTATGTGGTCTTAGAGGCTTTCAAAGATAACCTATGAAAACAAAATATTTTCGCACATTTAAAAAAAATTGTTAATTTAGTTTTATCTTTTTACAGGTGAACCCAGTGCTTCGGGGAGAAAAGTATTTGCTCGAAAATATATTTTTGAGCAAATACAAGAGCAAAATTTGCCAAGTTTAAGTGAAAAGTGCGATTATTATGAAAATTATCTTGTGCTTACCTACGGAACATAGGAAGAGCTCAAAAAATATATAAAACATGAATTTTCTTACGTGAAATCACAAATAAAACAAAGGTGGTTGAAAGCAAACAAAACAATAGATAAGTTTTTAAAATTGAATGAGTCTTGGTTGGAAGGAACTTTTGAGATTCCAGTGGCATCCTCTAACACGTCAGGACGACCGTGTAAATCCTTTGGGGAATTAAGTGAGCGAAGCAAGAGAAGGAAAACCGAAAAAATTCGAGCTGCCCTACCTGATGAAATTATTGTTCATGCAGCACAATCGGTTCTTCAAACTAGTGGCAAAAGAGATGCCTCAAAAGTGCTTAAGGATATTACTAATACTCCAGAATGTGCTAGTAAATACAAAAGATCATCCAGCGTTAATGAAATAATCGCTCCACTGACACCACAAGAAGCTCTACAAATGTATGTAGATGCTGACCTCAGCAGGCATCAATACGAAATAATAAGGTCAACAAACAAAAAACAGAGTGATTCTGATGGAAATATATTTATGAGTTCTTTTGTGCCTTTACAGATCGTTTGCGGAGAAGAAGGCAAAAAAGTGGTTTGGAATAATCCGACACCGTCTTCGACACGATTTTGTCGTCCAATCAGATTTCGTTACGTAAAAGAATCAACAGATGTTACAAAAGAAGAAATTGATTATGTGCAGAATTCTGCTACGCACCTAAATGATTCTAAAGTGACCTTGCATGAAAATGAATTTTTGTTTGGGTATATTTTTAAAATGACCATGGTTGACGGAAAGGTCTGTAATGCTGCAACAGATACAAAATCCACGAGCAAGTGTTATATATGTGGTGCTAATCAAACGAAGGATTTTAATGATCTCAACAAGAAAAATGAGGAGAGTCCGGAAGCTTTGGATTTTGGATTATCAGTCTTACATGCTAGAATCCGTTTTATGGAAAGCATCCTGCATTTAGCGTACAGATTACCTACAAAGAAATACAGACAGAGAAAAACACAAGAAGAAAAACTTATGGAAGAAGAGAGAAAAAAGGATATCCAAGAGAGATTCAAAACTGAGACAGGATTGCTGATTGATATGCCGAAGGCTAACTTTGGCAACACCAGTAGGAGATTTTTTGATAATCCGGAATTGGCGGCTGATATCACAAAAGTCAGCTACGACTTGATTTTTAGGATGAAAGTTATTTTAGAGGTAATATCTAGTGGTCATAGAATAAATATTGCTAAATTCGACGAATACGCTTATGATACAGCAACATTATATAAGAATTTGTATGGGGAATGGCATCCTATGACTCCAACCATGCATAAAATTTTGATCCATGGGGGACGCGTAATAGAAAACGCTCTATTACCCATTGGCCAGTTGTCGGAAGAAGCAGCAGAAGCCCGAAATAAACATTTTAGAGCATACCGACAAAATTTTGCAAGGAAATTTTCAAGAGAACAATGTAATTTTGACGTTTTTACTAGACTTTTACTAACATCCGATCCACTCATCAGCAGTATGAAACCAAAAAAGCAATCGCCTTGCAACAAAGCCTTTCTTCCTGAGACAATCGAGCTTTTGTTGCCTGCCGAACCATATATACCAGTGTAGATTTGTGTGTATTTTAATTTTGTATTAAATAAATTTAAAATATTTTTTTTCATAATTTTTTTTTATATATTTTTTTATATATTTTTTTTTGTTTTTAATTGACAGAATACAATTGATTTTAGTATAAAACAACGTTTTTACATTTTTTATCCCATTTTGTACCGAATATAAATCGGTCATATCTACGTCTGTGCAGCTTCGAGTAAAAGATGCACTTTGCCACCCGACCCTCTGCCATCCTTGAAACGTGGCCGCCCCAGCGAAGTTGTCGTCGCATAATATAAACTTCGATCCCACCCACTTTGGCTCTTCGCAGAACTTCGGTGTTCCGCACGCGATCGGACCAGCTGATCTTTAAGATTTTGCGAAGGCATTTTAGGTGAAACCGGTCTAATGTGCGGATGTGACGACGGTATACGGTCCACGTTTCAGAAGAGTATAAGATATTAGGAAGCACACAGCCATATATATTATTATTATTTTATTATTATTTATTTATTGGAAAACCAACAGCATATGAAACATATTAACAATATGTATAAAAATCGGAGGCCAATAAATTATAGGTTCTCACAAATATAAATTACATAGAAGATAGCTTCGCTAAGTAAGTATATATAGTTTACAATTCTGCGTAGACTAAGCAAGTACATACATAAATTAAAAATAAAAACAATTTAAGAAAAAAACCATACAGACAAGATAGAAAGGTCAAGCTCACTCAAAGAATTTAAGCGTTAAAATACGTCGTATAGACTGCGTATTTATATTAAACACATCAATATCGTGCTCTCTTGACAGACTGTTAAGTGTTCTACCCGCGCCAATAAGGAAACTGTTAGGTCTGTAATTCGAGGATGCAAAGGGAACAGACATAGGAGGATAATACCTTTTGACTCTATTAGGAGTGTTGAATATAATACTACTAAGTAGATCAGGACAGTCAATGCGGCCATTCATAATTATTAGGAAATATATAATGTCAGCAATTTCACGTCGCTGTGACAAATGTAACAAATGGTGTTTTTTTGCACACGCTAATATAATTAGATGAGTTATATGGGGTACGTAATTTATAGCAGAGAAATTTTATGAATTTCCTCTGAATCCGCTCGATCCTATCTATATAAACGTGATGCTATCTATATAAATGGAGATCTTTGTCGCCAGTTTCAGGTCATGTGAGCGGAAGACCTTGGCATCCAGCTTACCAAATGCTGCAGCAGCGGCACCAATTCTGCTGTTTATCTCTGCGTCAAGGTCACACGTAGACGTTCCTGTGCTCCCCAGGTACCGGAACTTATCAACCTGTTTCAGTACATCCTCCCGAAGCCTAACTGTCAGTGTCTCGCGACCATGAATGTCTAATGACATTACTTCCGTCTTTTTGACACTGACTTTCAGTCCAAACTTGCAGCAGGACTCGAGAAAGTCGGTCACAAGTTGCTGTAGGTCACCAGGGGTTTCCGCTATGAAGCACAAATCGTCCGCGTACATGATCTCGGTGATCACAGTGTACGAGACTTTAGTGCGAGCTTTAAATCTGGCCAAGTAGAAAAGATTACCGTCAGTGCGGAAACGGATGCGAATTCCATTCGACGAGCTCTGCCTCTGTAAAACTTCACGGACAGCCACAGCAAAGTAGAGAGCAAAGAGTGTTGGCGCTAAGACGCAACCTTGCTTCACCCCACAGGTAACGAGAAAGAAACTAGACTCCTCGCCATCCACAGCGACGCAGCACTCCATGTTGTCATGCAGAAGTCTCAGGAGGCGAATGAATTTATCCGTGCATCCTAGTTTCCCTAGCACCATCCACAAAGCTTCACGGGGGACACTGTCGAAGGCCTTCTCAAGGTCAACGAAGCAAAAGTACAGCCTTTGTCCCTGTTCTCTGCTTTTTTCCTGTAGTTGACGCAATGAGAAAATAGCCTCACAGGTGCCCCGATTAGGTCGGAAGCCGAACTGTGTTTCCGGTAGGATCTCTTCAGAGAGCTTAATAAGGCGGTTCAAGAGAACTCTGGCAAACTTTACCAGGAACTGTGAGAAGGGATATACCGCGGTATGAGTTGCAATCCGCTCGGTCACCTTTGTTCTTGTAGATGGCCCTAATGCATGACAGTTTAAAAGTAGAGGGAACCTGTTCTTCATCCCACATACGAACAAAAAGTGCCCAAACTGACGAGTGCAACTCCTCACCTCCGTACTTGAGCAATTCGCCTGGCATAGAGTCAATGCCAACCGCACGCTTATTCTGCTGCTGTTTAATGGCAAGAACTACCTCGTCACGCGATAAAGGCTCATCCAGCTCCATACGTATGGAGAGCTGAGGTATCAAGCTAATGTGCGATAGATCTGCTGTACGATCTACATTGAGCAAAGCGTTAAAAGTTCAGCCCATCTGTTAAGCACGTCCTCCCTAGTTTTTAGAAGACACTCACCATCGACTGATTTAAGCGGTATCTTGGCATGGGAATTGGTACCGATCAGCTTTCTAACCTCTCCATAAAACTCTCCGAGCTGGTTTGAGTCAGCGAGCCACTGCATATGACAAGCCTTGTTCTGCCACCACCGTTCCTTGGTTTCCCGACACAGTCTTCTCAGCTCCAGTTCACTTCGTAATGTCTCCACCCTGACCCACGGGCACGCCACGGCAACGGTGCTCTCGCAGGAGACGTCTGTGTTTGTGCAATGCCTCTGTCAGAATACTGTCATTCTTGTCGAACCAGTCCTCGTTTTTACGGACCGCTAGGCCGAGCGTTGTTTTGGCAGTGACAAGAATATGAGAGGACAGAGACTTCCATAGAACATCAACATCCAAATTCTCATCAATAGACGACGGGAGCGCACTAGACAAATTTTCTGCATATTTCTTCCTCACCTCTGGATCTTCTTTTTTCCGGATCTTCGAGGGCGATGAAGGCTTAGAGACAATTTGGTGGCAACAAGCCGATGATCTGTCCAGCAGTGCGCACCACGCATGACTCGAGTGATCTGGACCTGGGAGACATCCTTATGCCTCACAATAGCATAGTCTATTAAATGCCAATGTTTGGATCTCGGGTGCATCCACGTCGTCTTGTGCTTGGCAGGCAGTCTAAACATAGTGTTCGTGATTGCGAGATCAAATTGTGCACATAAGCTAAGCAGCAGCTGACCATTGCTGTTCATATTACCCACTCCGTGTCTGCCCAGCACACCAGGCCAAGCTTCAAAATCACGTCCAACTCTGGCATTAAAATCGCCTAATAAAAGGATCTGCTCCCTGGCATTTATATGGTCGAGACATTGTGTCAATTCTTCATAAAATTTATCCTTAATATCATCAGATTTGTCTAGCGTCGGAGTCGGAGCATAGACACTGATGACATTTAGGTAGTTGTCGTTGTCGAGGTGTAGGCGCAATGTGGCAACCCGATATTATCAGAAATATGGATGGGATATTCCCGTAGCGCACTTACAAGACCATTCTTGATGGGTGCGTTTCAGTGTATAACAACTATGGATATATTATTGGTCGATATAACGACCAAGGGATATAATTTATAAGACATATACATACGAATGACATATTTTTATCAGATATATCTCTCATACAGTATAACAGGTATTTAATATAATCTATTTCAACCTAATGCTAAGGTAGTATAACGCACATACTTTATAATAAGGTTCGGTATAACATTAGTTGGCTATTATGTATTATAGACAAAAAAAATTTTTGGAGCGTCGTATCAAGTATGGTATAGGTTAAAAAAAATTACACAGGTATCGCCATGTCTAAAGAAGAAGGCGGCTCGGGGGGCTCGCATAACAAAGAAGAGCATGTACAACTGCTATTTCAGGTTGAGTTAGGTTAGGTTCGTTAGTTACCTTTTGTCCCTCAGAGCAGAACATAGAAGCCCCGCAAAGCGGGGCTTCGTCGATTTGTCACCAAGTCGTGTTTGCTATGTTAAAACCTATATTAGTATGAAAAAATACATAGATATTATGATTTCTAAGCGTAAGCTCTCCGCATAAATTTAATTTTATGGATTGAACCTAATTTAATTTCACACACGATAAATTAAAGGTACATTTTTCAGTCATTTCAATATGTTGTGGGTGGTTAAATTTTATAGACGAAATATTTAATGTATGTAATATCATATATTATACAGCTAGAAATTATGTCATTTATAACTAATATTGGGTAATCGTTATATTAAATTTATTTTGTACCCTTAATTATATCATATAAAGTTATTCCTTTTGTTGGTTGTTGTTGTTGATTACACACATTGTTGATTATATTACTTTAGTGATATATCTATCAAAATTATACCATATGTTGTTATATCGAATGAAAATATATCATTTATTGTTATAGCGATCATTACACACCCATTCTTGATCGCAAATCCGACCCCTGACCTTCGAGGCTCAGAAGAAGCTGTACCTTTCCAAAAGAAAGTATAACCTCCTCCGATTTCTACCAGCTCTCCTTCGTCGGCAAGGTGTGTCTCGCTGATAACAGCCACATCCACATTGTATCGGCCGAGTTCCCGAGCTACTATCGTGGTCTTTCTTTCAGGACAGGCATTCTTATTGCGGTCATGAAGCGTTCGCACTGTTATATACATTCATAATTATTTTGCTTACCAGGTAAAACTAAAATGTAGGTAAAGCATTGACAGCAATATTACTGTATAAAAATTCGAATAACAGTAAAAACATTGTCACTCGTAATTTACTCTTTAACATAGATCTAGTAATATCCTAAATCTTTTAGTGTGTAAGTTTGTGCAGTGTATTTTGGGTTTAATAAACTGTTTGGGTTGTATTCAAGAGTTTTCTTCGAAACTCCAACGGAGGCTGCCCTTTAACAGCACGTTCCACGCGCCGAACGTCATTTTATGCTTTTGGACTGTCTTATTTCAGTTATTTCTTATGTTGCGTCGACCACGATTAAAGAGATGCGGAGGCAGCCGCGGTTACTACCATCCCTTTTTGGGGGGTGGGGTTTTGTTTAGGGCACCTTTTCTAGCCCCCTCTCCGGCTGGGCGGGGAAAGCAGTGCCTCCCTAAATAGGGCTGCTTTGTCACCCTGGGTGCTGCCGAGTCCTCTCTGTCACCCCAGTGCAGAGCGAAAACGACCACGACGCATACTGCGCCCCCAGAGTCGCCAGTGTGCAGGCATCAGACAAAGCCCGGCTTGCATCAAACCGGACCTCTCTACCTCAACCCATCGCCACTGGACTTTGTGTATGATCGGAGTCCTTTGTCCAGAAACAGTCAAGTGCGCAGGAAATATTAAGGTGCACAAGCGTACGCGCAAACGCAGATGCACACACTCTCGTCGTCACCTATCTTGACCCAGTGGAGCAGAGAACCGATACGACCGGAGATGGGGTCAGATGCTGTGTCTGGCCGATGATAACTATGCCCTCTATCATCGCCCTAGGCCATCCACCTTGCCTTGTTATCCCGCCGGGTCCACCAAACTCGACTGCATATCTGCTTTGAGCTGCCTTTTTCGCCGGGATAAGCTTGTGCAATTAGAGCGAGAGGTTTTCGCTGTAAGACCTACCATAGGCAGGTTCCCCTCACCAGTTTAGCCCGCGAACCGACGTTGTTTACCGGGGTGTGGCCGCTGCATGCACTACAGCTTCTTGGAGCCACTGGTAGAGTGTGGGAGCACCTGCAGTCAGTGAGGCACCAACGTCTTCAGTAGACCGGTTAGTGATGCCCCAAATAATATCTGGCTAGGCGACCCACTACACCCCACCTCCCATTAAGGGAGGTATGAGCGGCCTTGCCCGCCTTTCGGCTGCGACGGCTGTGGCGGGTCGCTCCCCACCGCGTGGGGAGGTCAATCGTCATCGTTTTGAGGATGACGGTGTTGCTGGTGTGAGCCAGCTCTTCGCTACCGATCGTTTACCCAACCCCCATGACCCCTAGCCTGGTGATACCGTTTGAGCGGGGCCAGGTTTCGGGGCCGCGTGGAAGGCGACCGGTAGCTTAGCTGGCGTGTGTGGCGTGGTGTATCCGAAGTGTGTGTTGTGCTTGCTTGGCTCCGCTACCGCTGGTGTAGCAGAGCTCGGGGCAAGTCCCGGGCCCACCTGTCCGGTGGTCTGGTGGGATGGTGCGCGATGTTCTTGAGGTGCTCGTGCCCGCTGTTGTCCGTGCGGTCGAACATGGACCGCGCGAGACGCTCGATGAACTCCTCCAGGCCGCGCCACTTCAGTGTCTCGGCGAGGGCTGCGTTGCTGACGTACCGTGGACACTTGACGATGCTCCGTAGTGTGAGGGTCTCCTGACGCCCCATCTTCTCCTTGTTGGACCTGGAGCAGAAAGAATGCCAGGCAGGTGAAGCGTATGTTAGTCTAGAGCGTACGTAAGCTTTGTACAGGCCGAGTTTGGTCCGTACAGGAAGCTTACTACAGAAGACTGAGCGTAGACAGATGCGAGCGATTTTCGCTCGGCTTACTGTGTCTTTGGTGTGGCGATCCATGTTGAGTCTCCTGTCTATGGTCACCCCCAGGTATTTCACTGTGGGTGACCATGTGAGCGGCTGACCTAGAAGGGAAGGAGGATTAGGCAGGTTGATAGCTTGCCCTGTGATGAGCGCTTGTGTCTTGCCCACATTGACTGATAGTGTCCATTTGGAGAGCCAGTCAGGGAGGGCGTCAAGCGTCGGCTGGATCTTGGAGACTGCGTGCGGCATCTGGAAAGAGGAAGCAAAGTAAGCAGCGTCGTCTGCGAATAGAGCTAGTTGCGCTTGTCCGACGACTGGGATGTCGTTGGTGTAGCGCACATAGCATGCGGGTGTTAGAATATTATTATCCTATGTACAAATTGTGTTACGTATGAAACTGACCTGTTTCTCTTTGAGGTCCAATGTTGATAATATATTGAACTATTTAAACACTTAAACACAACTTCACGTGAAGTTTATAATTGGTGATTTATGTGGGTACGATACGAAACCACGGTTGACAAGAGAAACAGGCGTAGTGGTAACTTTAAAATAGTAGTTAACTTACTACTAAGATTTGTACATTACTTTTAAGTGATTTATTATGTATTTATTACTGATTAGTAATTATGTATAACGGAATTTAATGAAAAGATGTTATAATCATTTTATTTTGCATATTTCGATAAATGGACGAGGTACATGAGAAACCACGATTGTGACGTCATTTCTGGAATGACAAGTGGCATGATTAACCAGGTGCAAGTGGCTGGCTAGCGATGGGCATAAAAAGGCCCGACCAAATTCATTTGGGTCATTCTGCTTTGAGCATCAGCACTGAGTTAATCGTCGCCAAAGGAATATTGAAAGTTAAGTAAATACTATGTTGATAATTATTAATATGTATTATAATAATTAAGTATTTACTTGATTAATTAGATGGATTAATTCAATCATCTCTTAGTGAATAATTACTCTTAGTACTTATATTTATTAGTTGTTGATGATAAGGTGAATAAATAGGATTATTGACTTTAATAAACAGTTTTATTTTCAATTACATCTGTTTATTATTTTATTTATGCTACTTATAACTTCAATAACAACCAGTGATTGTTTTAGCAGTTGTATATACTTTGAATCAAGGTAAATAAATAACTAACGACAAGTTATGCCTAAATTATACACCAAACATAGTGTTATTAGGCAGTAATGAGAATAGATGTAATATTGATTATTTATTTTGAGTTTGATATTTAAAGTGGGGATTCTCCTTATTTACTTAGACAGCTATTATATTCGCTTTTCTCACATCAGAAGTGGGATGTTACACACATTCTATGCCTACAAAACTAATGTTTCAGGAGCAGTACGAGTATAAGGACTGATTATGCTAGTCAAAAACCGGACGCTAACCAACTCCAAGCAGAACTGTAAGCTGCGCTATACTGGAAACGAGGACACTGGCGGTTCACTTTCAGTGAAAACCCCAGGTGAAACACGATATTTGGTATACTAAGCTTGGCGCTTTTTATGGAGAACAGCAGCAAGCAGCTAAAAAGAATTTGCGACACAGAAACTGCCGTGCCTATGTGATATTTCATAAGATTTCAAGAATAAATTATAATTATTTTGTGTGCGTTATGTTAAACTTATGGCATTCAGTGGGTAGTGATTAGAAATGTGATTTGTGTTTACCCGAATATTTGTTAATTAATATGTCGGTAGTCGCGAAAATGACCCTACTCTCCTACCCGCCAATTCAAATGATGAAAAAGTATAAATGTAACTTACCATGAGATGGAAGGGGCATTCTCGCTTTGGCGCTTGAACCGGTAACATTGAGTAGGAAGGCTTACTGCTTGTTAAGTTAAGAATGTCGAAAGTGTTGAAGTAGGAACTTAGAGTAAAATAAAGGCAATTGATTGTACGAAGGACTTTGATTCATGACAAGTCAGAAGTGGTAACACGGCGCCCATAAAAGGACCAGAACGTGTGAGTACCTAGTATATCTACATATACATATTTTATATACATACATATTTTATATACTTACTCTGACGTTATGGTAGTAAGTTTTAAGTTGTGTAATGCTTATAATCTCAAAACCTGATTAATAATATGCAGATACGCGATCATAGTCAAGTTGAAGTAACGAAGTAGACTTGTTACGTAATTTATAACTCTGCGGGTAACTTTTTACAAGAGTCATATTACGATTATGTACAGTGCAGTTACTACTGCACTGTACATAAGATGTTATTTTTATTTTTGTGTAGTATCAATGTTTAGCGAAGTTGAATACAATGGATACGATTTGGATAAATATTTAATGAATCCGTTAGCAATTACAAAACAAACAAGTACTGTACGTGTACCATTAAAGGCAAGTACGTTTATTGTCGTTAAAGGAACAATTTTATTTAACTGATTTTAAATTTTAGTGGTTTTAAATTTTAATATGCCCATATTGTGAAGAGACATGCAGAAGTTCTCGGTTGTTATGCAGATCTAGTTGAAATACGTACTGTCGTTAAATGAAAGTGTTTACATACATGTGCATCCTATATTTGAGTTTCGAATACTGAACCTAATCTATTAAATAGTAGGTATATTTAGTATGAGCTAAATGATCCAATAGCAAGTCATGCTTGATAACCGCCTCTGGTTAGTTTTGAAATGAATGAAGAGTGTCTTAAGTGATTACTATGTACCTTAAGTGCCGTGTAACGACAATTACGTGGTTTGGTAACAACAATTAAACTTTCAATATTGATTTGGCTATTATGTATGTGTACCATGTAGGTAATATAACCGGGTCTAATGTTTAGTTACCTATGTAGGTGGGTAAAAGTATAGTTAGCATGTAGTTAGTCACCAATGTCACCATGTAGGTGTACTATAGTCAGACTCTAATGGTTCTAGATATCATGTAGGTGGTATCATATAACCGGGTCTAATGTTTATTTACCTATGTATGTAGGTAAAAGTGTAGTTAGCATGTAGTTAGTCACCATGTATGTGGTGTACTATAGTCAGACATTAATGGTTCTAGATATCATGTAGGTGGTATCATATAACCGGGTCTAATGTTTAGTTACCTATGTATGTAGGTAAAAGTGTAGTTAGTCACCATGTATGTGGTGTACTATAGTCCGACATTAATGGTTCTAGATATCATGTAGGTGGTATCATATAACCGGGTCTAATGTTTAGTTATATATGTAGGTGGGTAAAGGTGTAGTTAGCATGTAGTTAGTCACCATGTATGTGGTGTACTAATAGTCAGACTCTTAGGGTTCTAGATATCATGTAGGTGGTATCATATAACCGGGTCTAATGTTTACAGCCATGTAGATGTGCTGTTTATGAGTGCGGCCATGTAGTGTGCTGCTAGAGTCTACAGCCATGTAGATGTGCTGTTTGTGAGTGTAGCCATGTAGTGTGCTACCAGAGAATTTAATACGAGTTTGAGTCTAATACGAGTTTGAGTCAAATACGAGTTTGAGTCTTATACGAGTTTGAGTCTAATACGATTTTGAGTCTAATACGATTTTGAGTCTAATACGATTTTGAGTCTAATACGATTTTGAGTCTAATACGAGTTTGAGTCTAATACGATTTGAGTCTAATACGAGTTTGAGTCTAATACGAGTTTGAGTCTAATACGAGTTTGAGTCTAATACGAGTTTGAGTCTAATACGAGTTTGAGTCTAATACGAGTTTGAGTCTAATACGAGTTTGAGTCTAATACGAGTTTGAGTCTAATACGAGTTTGAGTCTTATACGAGTTTGAGTCTTATACGAGTTTGAGTCTTATACGAGTTTGAGTCTAATACGAGTTTGAGTCTAATACGATTTTGAGTCTAATACGATTTTGAGTCTAATACGATTTTGAGTCTAATACGATTTTGAGTCTAATACGATTTTGAGTCTAATACGATTTTGAGTCTAATACGATTTTGAGTCTAATACGATTTTGAGTCTAATACGATTTTGAGTCTAATACGATTTTGAGTCTAATACGATTTTGAGTCTAATACGATTTTGAGGTTCATACGGTTTTGAGTTTAATTAATACGATTTTGAGTTTAATTAATACGATTTTGAGTTTAATTAATACGATTTTGAGTTTAATTAATACGATTTTGAGTTTAATTAATACGATTTTGAGTTTAATTAATACGATTTTGAGTTTAATTAATACGATTTTGAGTTTAATTAATACGATTTTGAGTTTAATTAATACGATTTTGAGTTTAATTAATACGATTTTGAGTTTAATACGATTTTGAGTTTAATTAATACGATTTTGAGTTTAATTAATACGATTTTGAGTTTAATTAATACGATTTTGAGTTTAATTAATACGATTTTGAGTTTAATTAATACGATTTTGAGTTTAATACGATTTTGAGTTTAATACGATTTTGAGTTTAATAAGATTTTGAGTTTAATAAGATTTTGAGTTTAATACGATTTTGAGTTTAATACGATTTTGAGTTTGAGCTTAATACGATTTTGAGGTTGAGCTTAATACGATTTTGAGGTTGAGCTTAATACGATTTTGAGGTTGAGCTTAATACGATTGTGAGGTTGAGCTTAATACGATTGTGAGTTTGAGCTTAATACGATTGTGAGTTTGAGCTTAATACGATTTTGAGTTTGAGCTTAATACGATTTTGAGTTTGAGCTTAATACGATTTTGAGTTTGAGCTTAATACGATTTTGAGTTTGAGCTTAATACGATTTTGAGTTTGAGCTTAATACGATTTTGAGTTTGAGCTTAATACGATTTTGAGTTTGAGCTTAATATGAGTTTGAGTTTAATACGAGTATATAGTACGAATTGTCTGAATAGTCTAGAGCTGTTTATGAATGTGGCCATGTAGTGCGCTGCTAGAGTCTACAGCCATGTAGGTGTGCTGTTTATGAGTGCGGCCATGTAGTGTGCTGCCAGAGATCTTAAAGAGTTTAAAAATTTAAAGAGTTTATCTTGAGTTTAAAGAGTTAAAGAGTTTATTTTGGGTTTAAAGAGTTTATTTTCAG